>NW_026729156.1:140000-155000 GCF_030272615.1 Cryptomeria japonica
CTTGGTGTGCTCTGAGGTGCGCACCCGGGAGCGCTACGAAGTGTGCTCCAAGGTGCGGCGTGCACGTTGTCGGAGCCCGGTTTGCCCCGGGTGCGCACCTCGCCTGCACCTTGGCCGGGGTGGGCACCTTGGCTGGGTTTGCCCAGGGTGCGCTCCGAAGCGGGGTTACTGGAGCGCCCCCTCTTTTTTTGTCAGAGCGTTTGGTGGGGTTTCTCGCATTGGCTCTTCCCAGGCCCGGTTGTTGGGTGCGCTCCCACCCTGGCGCGCGCGAAGTTGGAAGTTGGGTTAATTGCCCGGGCGCGCACCTTCGCCAGGGTGGGCACCTTGGTGCGCACACCTTGGCTGGGCTGCGCACCAGGGCGGGCTCAAGATGGCACCAGCATTCCCTTTTTCTCACTATCTTTCAAAACGGAAATTTTAAAATCTCGTTTTTTTTTTGCCTTTTATGGAAATTAGTGAAGGCATCGCATCAAAGGTGCGCACCTCGCTGCCCACCTTGGTGTGCTCCGAGGTGCCCACCACGGTGCGCAACGCCGGTGCGAACCCGGGAGCGCCCCGATGTGTGCTCCAAGGTGCGGCGTGCACGAAGTCGGACCCCGGTTTGCCCCGGGTGCACACCTCGCGTGCACCTTGGTGCGCACACCTTGGCTGGGTTGCGCGGCCTGGTGGGCACCATGGTGCGCACCAAGGAGCGCTCCGAAGTGTGCTCCAAGGTGCGGCGTGCACGAAGTCGGAGCCCGGTTTGCCCCGGGTACGCACCTCGCGTGCACCTTCGCCGGGGTGGGCACCTCGGCTGGGTTGCGCGCCCTGGTGCGCACCAAGGAGCGCTCCGAAGTGTGCTCCAAGGTGCGGCGTGCACGAAGTCGGAGCCCGGTTTGCCCCGGGTGCGCACCTTCGCCGCGGTGCGCACCATGGCGTGCACGAAGTCGGAGCCCGGTTTGCCCCGGGTGCGCACCTCGCGTGCACCTTCGGCGGGGTTGCGCGCCCTGGTGGGCACCATGGTGCGCACCAAGGAGCGCTCCGAAGTGTGCTCCAAGGTGCGGCGTGCACGAAGTCGGAGCCCGGTTTGCCCCGGGTGCGCACCTCGCGTGCACCTTCGGCGGGGTTGCGCGCCCTGGTGGGCACCATGGTGCGCACCAAGGAGCGCTCCGAAGTGTGCTCCAAGGTGCGGCGTGCACGAAGTCGGAGCCCGGTTTGCCCCGGGTGCGCACCTCGCGTGCACCTTCGCCGCGGTGGGCACCATGGCGTGCACGAAGTCGGAGCCCGGTTTGCCCCGGGTGCGCACCTCGCGTGCACCTTCGCCGGGGTGGGCACCTCGGCTGGGTTGCGCGCCCTGGTGCGCACCAAGGAGCGCTCCGAAGTGTGCTCCAAGGTGCGGCGTGCACGAAGTCGGAGCCCGGTTTGCCCCGGGTGCGCACCTCGCGTGCACCTTCGCCAGGGTGGGCACCTCGGTGCGCACACCTTCTCAATGTTTTCTTGCCTTTTCTGGAAATTGGTGAAGGCAGCGCATCAAAGGTGCGCACCTCGGTGTGCTCCGAGGTGCGAACCCGAGAGCGCTCCGAGGTGCCCACGAAGTCGAAAGTCGGGTTAATTGCATTGTTTTCCCCGGGTGCGCTCCGAGGTGCGCAACATCGGCGCGCACCAAGGAGGGCTCCGAAGTGTGCTCCAAGGTGCGCACGATGGCGTGCACCTCTGGTGCGCACGATTCGGAGCTCGGTTTGACCGGGGTGCGCACACCTTGGCTGGGTTGCGCACCTTTTGTGCGCTCCAAGGTGCGCACGAAGTCGGAGCTCGGTTTGCCCCGGGTGCGCACCTTCGCCAGGGTGCGCACCTTGATGCGCACGCCTTGGCTGGGCTGCGCACCTTGGTGGGCGCCATGGTGCGCACCTTTCGTGCGCTCCAAGGTGCGCACGAAGTCGGAGCTCGGTTTGCCCCGGGTGCGCACCTTGGTGGGCGCCATGGTGCACTCCGAGGTGCCCAAGATTGGTGCGCACCAAGGAGCGCTCCGAAGTGCGCTCCAAGGTGCGCGCGAAGTCGAAAGTTGGGTTAATTGTCCGGTTTGCCTCGGGTGCGCACCTTGCGTGCACCTTCGCCAGGGTGGGCTGGGCTGCGCACACCTTGGCACCCGCGTTTCCTTCATTTTAAATTTTTTTTTTTTACAATCTCTCAAGTGGGAAATTCTATAATCTCAACTTTTTTTGCCTTTTCAGGAAACTTTTGAATGGAGCGCATCATTGGTGCGCTCCGAAGTGTGCTCCAAAGCTCTCTCCAGCTGCGTGCACCTGCCCCGGCCGCGCACCCGGCCCCGCCCAGCTTCGCTCACCTGTCCCGGGCGTCTGGTGCGGAACCTTAGAGTAAGAAACATCACCGTGCACCTTGGCCAACGTGCGCGACTCGACCGAGCGCGCACTGGCCGAGGTGCACACCGATTTCACCTGGGTGCGCGCGCAGCACCTCGGGCGCACCGGGGTGCGCGCACAACGCCCGGGTTGCACCGTGGCCTGTGTGCTCGGGGCGCCTCGGGTGCGCGCTCGGTGTCGCCCCCCGCGCGCGCGGTAGTGCGGGCAGCGCACCCCGGCCCGGCCCGGCCCCGACGAGAACGCAAACGGGCAAAAGGTTTATTCAAATAGCATTGCGACGCCCGGCGAAAAACTAAAAAAGGGTGCAACACCGGGACTTCCCGGGAGGTCACCCATCCCAGTACTACTCCGGCCCAAGCGCGCTTAACTGCGGAGTTCTGATGGGATCCGGTGCACTAACGCTGGTATGATCGCACCCGTTATGAGCTTGTCGCAGTGTGTACTTAGCAAACCGCGACCCACGTGCGAATCCACCCCGGCCACCCACCCCCGTCGAGGTGCACACCCTCCCTCGCGAAGTGCGCCCCGTTCGCCAAGTGTGAGCCCTGCCCGGGTGCGCGCACCTTGCTAGGGCGTCGGGTGTGCACCCGGCCCGGCCTACGTGCGTGCACCTGGAGGGGGCGTCGTGTGCGTGCAGTGTCCCGTCTGCAACGCGGTGCCCACACACCACCTCGGGCGCAACGACCTGCGCTCACATGTGGGCCGAGTGCACCTTGGTGCATGTTCGGGGCGCCTCGGGTGCACGCTCGATCTTGCCCCGGTGCACCAAGGCGCTCGGTTTGCCCCGGGTGCGCACTTGGTGCAAGGTGGGCACCCAAAATAGGGATCAAGCACCAAAACACAAGTTTCGGGATGCAAAATGGGACCCAAGGACCACAAATGCGTTCCAAGACCCATGATGGGTCCACGAGAACAAAAATGTGTTCCGAGACTTAATAAACAAATATTGGGTTTTAGGAGAAGAAACATGCTCTGATGCCCAAAACGAGAATCGACCCCGAAAAGGCCACAGGCCAAAAGTGGGATGCGAGACAAAAAAAAATGGGACCCGAGGACCAAAATTGGGTTCCCAGGTCGAAGACAGGGCAACCGGACAAGAAACGACCTCTAAGGCTCGAAATGAGTCCCGACGACTAAAACTTGACAAGAAGCACCCATCAGGCACCCAACTCGACACCCATGGGATGCCGACCCACCCGGGCTTCCACCTAGCACACCTTGGCACCCACCCACCCTCGCACCCAACCTCGCACCCAACTTAGCACCTTTGAACCCACATTGGCACTCACCCTGACCCTGGCACCTTGGAACCCACATTGGCACTCACCTTGACCCTGGCACCCACCTTTGCACTCACCTTGGGACCCACCCTGGCTCCCACCTCGGCACCCACCCAGACACCCACCTTGGTTCCTTGGCACCCACCTTGGATCCTTGGCACCCACCCCGACACCCACCTTGGCACGCAACTTGGCTACTTGCCACCCACCTTGGCTCCTTGACGCCCACCCCGACAACCACCCCGTGACCTACCCTGGCTAGGGTTGGTGCACACCCACCCTGGTGCCCACCTTGGCACCCACCCTATGACCCACCTTGGCACGCACCTTAGTACCCACCCCGTTACCCACCCTAGGACCCACCCCGTGACCCACCTTGGCCAGGGTGGGTGCACCCACCCTGGTGCCCACCTTGGCACCCACCCATCCTAGCACCCAGCCTGTGACCGGGCTTGGAACCCAACCTTGCACCCGCACCCGTCTTGGCCAGTGTGGGTGCGCACCCATCCTGGCACCCACGTTGTGACACACCCTTTAACCCACGCACCCTAGCACCCACGTTGGCACCCACCTTGGAACCCAACCTAGCAACTTGGCACCCACCCCGTGACCCACCTTGGCATCCACCATAGCAGTCGCCGACTTGGCACCCACCTCGGCACCCACCTTGACACTTGTGGACCCACCTTGCCACTCACCCTAGCATCGACCCATCCTAGCACCCACCCTGGCACCTTTGCACCCTAGCACTCACCCATCCTAGCACCTAACCTGTGACCCACCTTGACACTCACCCTCGCACCCACCTTGGAACCCAACCTAGCACCCACCCACCCTGACACCAACCCTAGCACCTACCCACCCTTGCACCCACCCTGTGACCCATCTTGGCACCCACCCATCCTACCACTCAACCTATCACCCACCTTCTCACCCACCTTGGCATCCACCTTAGCACCCACCCACACTGGCACCTTGGCACCCACCTCGGGCAAGGTGGGTGCACACCCACCCTGGCACCCAATTTAGAACCCACCGAGCATGTTACCCACCTTGGCACCCACATTGCAGCCCACCCTAGTACCCACCCTATGACCCACATTGGCATCCACACCCTAGCACCCAGGCACCTCGACACCCGCCTTGACACCCACCCTAGCACTGAACCTGTGACCCACCTTGGAACTCACCCTAGAACCCACCCACCCTGTGAACCACCTTGGCATCCACCTTAGCACCCACCCACCTTGGCACCCACTCTAGCACTCACCCATCCTAACACCCAACTTGTTACCCACCTTGGCACCCGCCCTCGCGTCCACCTTGAAACCCACCCTAGCACCCACCCACGCAGGAGCCCACCTTGGCACCCAACCTAACACCCACGCATCCTGGCACCCAACTTGTGACCCACCTTGGAACCCACCCTAGTACCCACCTTTGAACCCACTATATCACCAACCCACCTTGGCACCCACCCTATGACCCTCTTTGGAATCCACCCTAGCACGCACCCACCCTGGCACCCACCATGGAGCGCACCCTAGCACCCACCCACCTCGGCACGCACCTCAACACCCACCTTGGTGTGCGCACTGCGCCAACCTCTCAAAGACCCTATGTGGTGCGCTCCAAAGTGTACACCTTTGGTGCGCTCCAAGGTGCGCACCTTTGGTGCACACCGAGGTGCACACCAAAGTGTGCACCGAGGTGAGCACCAAAGTGCACTCCAGGGTGCACACCAAGGCGTGCACCTTTGGTGCGGTCAATGCAAACGAATTCGGAAGTTGGGGTCGATGTCCTAATCGCTGCTGCAGACTACACGTATGAGAATCGGACAAATAGCTTTATATAGGGGAGGTGTTGCGTTTGATGGGTCGACTCCCCTGGTTGTGTGCACTGCACCAACTTCAAAGACCCTGTCTTGTTTAAGAAGTCAAAAGTTGGGGTGGATGTCCTAATCATTGCTGCAGTCTACGCATGTATGAGAATCAGACAAATAGCTTATATAGGGGAGGTGTTGCATTCGGTGGGTTGACTCCCCTGGTTGTGCGCACTGCGCCAACCTCAAAGACCCCGCATAGCAGAAGAAGTCGGAAGTCGGATTTTGGTGAGCACCAAGGCGTGCACCTTTGGTGCGGTCAACGCAGACGAATTCAGAAGTTGGGGTGGATGTCCTAATCGTTGTTGCAGGCTACACATGTATGAGAATCAGACAAATAGCTTATATAGGGGAGGTGTTGGGTTTGATGGGTCAACTCCCTTGGTTGTGCGCATTACGCCAACCTCAAAGACCTTGTTTTCGTTAAGAAGTCAAAAGTTGGGGTCAATGTCCTAATGGCTCCTGCAGGCTACACATGTATGAGAATCGGACAAATAGCTTATATAGGGGAGGTGTTGGGTTTGATGGGTCGACTCCCCTGGTTGTGCGCATTACGTCAACCTCAAAGACCTTGTTTTCGTTAAGAAGTCAAAAGTTGGGGTCGATGTCCTAATTGCTCCTGTAGACTACACATGTATGAGAATCAGACAAATAGCTTATATAGGGGAGGTGTTGGGTTTGATGGGTTGACTCCCCTAGTTGTTCGCATTACACCAACCTCAAAGACCTTGTTTTCGTTTAGAAGCCGAAAGTTGGGGTCGATGTCCTAATTGCTCCTGCAGGCTACGCATGTATGAGAATCAGACAAATAGCTTATATAGGGGAGGTGTTGGGTTTGATGGGTCGACTCCCCTGGTTGTGCGCATTGCGCCAACCTCAAAGACCCTGCATTGCGGATGAAGTCGAAAGTCAGAGTTTGGTGTGCTACAAGGTGTGGTCGAAGGTGCTCACCTAGGTGTGCACCTTTGGAGCACAGGAAAAGTGCCCTCCAAAAGTGCGCACCTTTGGAGTGCACAAAAGTGCCCTCCAAAAGTGCGCACCTTTGGAGCGCAGAAAAGTGCCCTCCAAAAAGTGCCCTCCAAAAGTGCGCACCTTTGGAGCGCAGAAAAGTGCCCTCCAAAAAGTGCCCTCCAAAAGTGCGCACCTTTGGAGCGCAGAAAAGTGCCCTCCAAAAAGTGCCCTCCAAAAGTGCGCACCTTTGGAGCGCAGAAAAGTGCCCTCCAAAAGTGCGCACCTTTGGAGCGCAGAAAAGTGCCCTCCAAAAAGTGCCCTCCAAAAGTGCGCACCTTTGGAGCGCAGAAAAGTGCCCTCCAAAAAGTGCCCTCCAAAAGTGCGCACCTTTGGAGCGCAGAAAAGTGCCCTCCAAAAAGTGCCCTCCAAAAGTGCGCACCTTTGGAGCGCAGAAAAGTGCCCTCCAAAAAGTGCCCTCCAAAAGTGCGCACCTTTGGAGCGCAGAAAAGTGCCCTCCAAAAAGTGCCCTCCAAAAGTGCGCACCTTTGGAGCGCAGAAAAGTGCCCTCCAAAAGTGCGCACCTTTGGAGCGCACAAAAGTGCCCTCCAAAAGTGCGCACTTTTGGTGCGCACCAAGGCGCTGGTTCGGTCGTTGCAGGCGAGTTCGGAAGTTGGGGTCGATGTCCTGAGCGGAGGTGCAAACTACACAGGTGTCGGAATCGGACAAATAGCTTATATAGGGGAGGTGTATGCTTCGATGGGTCGACTCCCCAGGTTGAGCGCACCGCGCCAACCTCAAAGACCCTACGGTATGGATGAAGTCGGAAGTTGGGTCCGATGACCAATTCGATTAGTAGGTATGCTCATGAGGTCGGAATTTGGGTCCGATGACCTGCCATGTGCAGGAAGGCGAATGTTGACACTGTGCGTTGCAAGGTGCACACCAAGGCGCTGGTGCGGTCTTTTTAGTCGAGTTCGGAAGTTGGGGTCGATGTCCTGATCGGAGGTGCAAGCTACACAGGTGTGGGAATCGGACAAATAGCTTATATAGGGGAGGTGTATGCTTCGTTGGGTCGACTCCCCGGGTTGAGCGCACCGCGCCAACCTCAAAGACCCTACGGTATGGATGAAGTCGGAAGTTGGGTCCGATGACCGATTCGATATGTAGGCATACTCGCGAGGTCGGAATTTGGGTCCGATGACCTGCCACGTGCAGGAAGGCGAATGTTGGCACTGTGCGTTGCAAGGTGCGCACCAAGGCGCTGGTTCGGTCGTTGGAGGCGAGTTCGGAAGTTGGGGTCGATGTCTTGATCGGAGGTGCAAACTACACAGGTGTGGGAATCGGACAAATAGCTTATATAGGGGAGGTGTATGCTTCGTTGGGTCGACTCCCCGGGTTGAGCGCACCGCGCCAACCTCAAAGACCCTACGGTATGGATGAAGTCGGAAGTTGGGTCCGATGACCGATTCGATATGTAGGCATACTCGCGAGGTCGGAATTTGGGTCCGATGACCTGCCATGTGCAGGAAGGCGAATGTTGGGACTGTGCGTCGCAAGGTGCGCACCAAGGCGCTGGTGCCGTCGTTGCAGTCGAGTTCGGAAGTTGGGGTCGATGTCCTGGTCAGAGGTGCAAACTACACAGGTGTGGGAATCGGACAAATAGCTTATATAGGGGAGGTGTATGCTTCGATGGGTCGACTCCCTGGGTTGAGCGCACCGCGCCAACCTCAAAGACCCTACAGTATGGATGAAGTCGGAAGTTGGGTCCGATGACCGATTCGATACGTAGGCATATTGGCGAGGTCTGAATTTGTGTCCGATGACCTGCCATGCGCAGGAAGGCGGAATTTGGGTCCGATGACCGAGTTGATGGCGTGCCATGCGCAGAAAGGCGGAATTTGGGTCCGATGACCGAGTTGATGTTGATGGCCCGCCATGCACAGGAAGGCGGAATTTGGGTCCGATGACCGATTTGAAGGCGTGCCATACGCAAAAAGGCGGAGTTTGGGTCCGATGACCGAGTTGATATTGATGGCCCGCCATGCGCAGGAAGGCGGAATTTGGGTCCGATGACCTGACATACGCATGGAGTCCGACTCGGGGGCCGATGTTCGATTCGATGACTTGCATTGTGGGTAAAGTCGGAAGTTGTGGTCTTTGACCCGATTCGATGACCAGACTTCGGCTGCTTGAGAATCGGACAAATAACTTATATAGGGGAGGTAGTATTCTCGAGCATCCTCCCCCCGTGCCCGTTTATGTCGATTGATGCTGGTGCTCGACTGGTTGGAGCGCTCGGATGCAAAAATCTTGCACCAGGATTTATCGATTGTGATGGACACGGCAAGTCTCCTGATTGCTATGCAGGAGCTCATCGTGAATCTCTATGCGGCCTTGGTATGGACTCGACCTGCGGAATGGTTCGGCAATGGTAGTCGCTCCAACACGTCCTTGCAATGGCCACAGAGGTGATTCGACTAGAGCTCCAGTCTAGCTTTTGGGTTGCTTGGCGGACTGGTATAGCCGCGATCGAGTTCCGGCCATGAACGTTTTAGATAGCTCTTGGGCTTTCTGGGACGGAAGTCGGAAGTTTGGGCTGTTGTCCGATTTGATGACCATTCTTCGGATGTGTGAGAATCGGACAAATAACTTATATAGGGGACTGTGTTGTCTCACGCAGCCCCCTCCGTGCCCCTCTATCTCGACCGATGTTGGTGCTTGAAAGGGTTGGGATCGCTCGGATTTATAAACGTGCACCACCATTTGTCGAGTGTGAGGGACGCGGCAGGTCTCCTAAATGCTATGCGGGCGCTCTCTGAGAATCTCTATCCGGCCTCGACACAGACTAGTCTTGCTGAATGGTTTGGCACTGGTAGTCGATCCAACACGTCGTTGTTGTGGCCGCCTAGGCGATTCGATTCGAGCCCCCGTCTAGCTTTTGGGTTGCTTGGCGGATTTTGCCCTATCCGCAAGTGAGCTCGGTCCCTAAACGTTCGAGAAACCCGATTGCTATGCGCCGACTCTCTTTCTTGCGAGCCTCCATCTAGCTTTTGGGTCTCTACGGAACGGAAGTCGGAATCTGGGACCGTTGTTTGATTCGACGAGGCAGACTACGGTTGTGCGAGAATCGGACAAATAACTTATATAGGGGAGGTGTTGACTGGAGCATTCTCCCCCGTGCCCCTCTAACTCGACCAATGCTGGCGCTCGAACGGTGGTAGCGCTCGGATTTTCATTGAGCGCCAGCATTGGTCGATTTAGAGGGGCATGCGAGATTCCCGAATGCTATGCGAGGGCTCTAACGGAAATGTCTATTGGTTTCGGTATGGATGCAATTGCGAGTGGTTCGGCAAAGGTAGTCGTTCCGATGCGTCCATGTCGTGGCCAAATCGATAATTCGATTTGAGCCCTCGTATAGCATTTGGGTCTCTCGATGTGATTCCGCATTCCAGTCCCTTTGGGCACTGCTTGAGCCGCATCCCAGGGGGTTCCCTTCCCAATAATCTGCCTCGCAACCCGATTGCTATGCGGTGAGGCTCCTCGGCCGCCTCGGAACTATCTGTGTATCAGACGCATCGCGGGATAAGGGGTTGGCAACGGTAGTCGCCCCAAGCGCGTCCGATGCTTGGACCATTCCGAGGCGGCCCTGAAGCCTCTTCCGTCTAGCCGTTGGGTCCTTCTCGCCGCATCCCTCGCCTCGCACCCCGATTGCTATGCGGTGAGGCTCCTCGGCCGCCTCGGAACTATCTGTGTATCGGACGCGTCGCGGGATAAGGGGTTGTCACTGGTAGTCGCCCCAAGCGCGTCCGATGCTTGGACCATTCCGAGGCGGCCCTGAAGCCTCTTCCGTCTAGCCGTTGGGTCCTTCTCGCCGCATCCCTCGCCTCGCACCCCGATTGCTATGCGGTGAGGCTCCTCGGCCGCCTCGGAACTATCTGTGTATCGGACGCGTCGCGGGATAAGGGGTTGTCATTGGTAGTCGCCCCAAGCGCGTCCGATGCTTGGACCATTCCGAGGCGGCCCTGAAGCCTCTTCCGTCTAGCCGTTGGGTCCTTCTCGCCGCATCCCTCGCCTCGCACCCCGATTGCTATGCGGTGAGGCTCCTCGGCCGCCTCGGAACTATCTGTGTATCGGACGCGTCGCGGGATAAGGGGTTGTCACTGGTAGTCGCCCCAAGCGCGTCCGATGCTTGGACCATTCCGAGGCGGCCCTGAAGCCTCTTCCGTCTAGCCGTTGGGTCCTTCTCGCCGCATCCCTCGCCTCGCACCCCGATTGCTATGCGGTGAGGCTCCTCGGCCGCCTCGGAACTATCTGTGTATCGGACGCGTCGCGGGATAAGGGGTTGTCACTGGTAGTCGCCCCAAGCGCGTTCGATGCTTGGACCATTCCGAGGCGGCCCTGAAGCCTCTTCCGTCTAGCCGTTGGGTCCTTCTCGCCGCATCCCTCGCCTCGCACCCCGATTGCTATGCGGTGAGGCTCCTCGGCCGCCTTGGAACTATCTGTGTATCGGACGCGTCGCGGGATAAGGGGTTGTCACTGGTAGTCGCCCCAAGCGCGTCCGATGCTTAGACCATTCCGAGGCGGACCCGAAGCCTCTTCCGTCTAGCCGTTGGGTCCTTCTCGCCGCATCCTTCGCCTCGCACCCCGATTGCTATGCGGTGAGGCTCCTCGGCCGCCTCGGAACTATCTGTGTATCGGACGCGTCGCGGGATAAGGGGTTGTCACTGGTAGTCGCCCCAAGCGCGTCCGATGCTTGGACCATTCCGAGGCGGACCCGAAGCCTCTTCCGTCTAGCCGTTGGGTCCTTCTCGCCGCATCCCTCGCCTCGCACCCCGATTGCTATGCGGTGAGGCTCCTCGGCCGCCTTGGAACTATCTGTGTATCGGACGCGTCGCGGGATAAGGGGTTGTCACTGGTAGTCGCCCCAAGCGCGTCCGATGCTTGGACCATTCCGAGGCGGACCCGAAGCCTCTTCCGTCTAGCCGTTGGGTCCTTCTCGCCGCATCCCTCGCCTCGCACCCCGATTGCTATGCGGTGAGGCTCCTCGGCCGCCTTGGAACTATCTGTGTATCGGACGCGTCGCGGGATAAGGGGTTGTCACTGGTAGTCGCCCCAAGCGCGTCCGATGCTTGGACCATTCCGAGGCGGACCCGAAGCCTCTTCCGTCTAGCCGTTGGGTCCTTCTCGCCGCATCCCTCGCCTCGCACCCCGATTGCTATGCGGTGAGGCTCCTCGGCCGCCTTGGAACTATCTGTGTATCGGACGCGTCGCGGGATAAGGGGTTGTCACTGGTAGTCGCCCCAAGCGCGTCCGATGCTTGGACCATTCCGAGGCGGCCCCGAAGCCTCTTCCGTGTAGCCGTTGGGTCCTTCTCGCCGCATCCCTCGCCTCGCACCCCGATTGCTATGCGGTGAGGCTCCTCGGCCGCCTTGGAACTATCTGTGTATCGGACGCGTCGCGGGATAAGGGGTTGTCACTGGTAGTCGCCCCAAGCGCGTCCGATGCTTGGACCATTCCGAGGCGGCCCCGAAGCCTCTTCCGTGTAGCCGTTGGGTCCTTCTCGCCGCATCCCTCGCCTCGCACCCCGATTGCTATGCGGTGAGGCTCCTCGGCCGCCTTGGAACTATCTGTGTATCGGACGCGTCGCGGGATAAGGGGTTGTCACTGGTAGTCGCCCCAAGCGCGTCCGATGCTTGGACCATTCCGAGGCGGACCTGAAGCCTCTTCCCTCTAGCCGTTGGGGCTTTCTCGCCGCATCCCTCGCCTCGCACCCTGATTGCTATGCTGTGAGGCTCCTCGGCCGCCTTGGAACTATCTGTGTATCGGACGCATCGCGGGATAAGGGGTTGGCAGTGGTAGTCGCCCCAAGCGCATCCGATGCTTGGACCATTCCGAGGCGGCCCTGCAGCCTCTTCCGTCTAGCCGTTGGGGCCATCTCGCCGCATCCCCCACCTCGCACCACGATTGCTATGCGGTGAGGCTCCTTGGCCGCCTCGGAACTATCTGTGTATCGGACGCATCGCGGGATAAGGGGTTGTCACTGGTAGTCGCCCCAAGCGCGTCCGATGCTTGGACTATTCCGAGGCGGCCCTGCAGCCTCTTCCGTCTAGCCGTTGGGGCCATCTCGCTGCATCCCCCACCTCCTCGGCCGCCTCGGAACTATCTGTGTATCGGACGCATCGCGGGATAAGGGGTTGGCAGTGGTAGTCGCCCCAAGCGCGTCCGATGCTTGGACTATTCCGAGGCAGCCCTGCAGCCTCTTCCGTCTAGCCTTTGGGGCCATCTCGCCGCATCCCTCGCCTCGCACCCCGATTGCTATGCGGTGAGGCTCCTCGGCCGCCTGGGAACTATCTTCGTATCGGACGCATCGCGGGATAAGGGGTTGTCACTGGTAGTCGCCCCAAGCGCGTCCGATGCTTGGACTATTCCGAGGCGGCCCTGTGGCCTCTTCCGTCTAGCCGTTGGGGCCATCTCGCCGCATCCCCCACCTCGCACCCCGATTGCTATGCGGTGAGGCTCTTCGGCCGCCTTGGAACTATCTTCGTATCGGACGCATTGCGGGATAAGGGGTTGTCACTGGTAGTGGCCCCAAGCGCGTCCGATGCTTGGACTATTCCGAGGCGGCCCTGCAGCCTCTTCCGTCTAGCCGTTGGGGCCATCTCGCCGCATCCCCCACCTCGCACCCCGATTGCTATGCGGTGAGGCTCCTCGGCCGCCTTGGAACTATCTTCGTATCGGACGCATCGCGGGATAAGGGGTTGTCACTGGTAGTCGCCCCAAGCGCGTCCGATGCTTGGACTATTCCGACGCGGCCCTGTGGCCTCTTCCGTCTAGCCGTTGGGGCCATCTCGCCGCATCCCCCACCTCGCACCCCGATTGCTATGCGGTGAGGCTCCTCGGCCGCCTTGGAACCATCTTCGTATCGGACGCATCGCGGGATAGGGGGCTGTCACTGGTAGTCGCCCCAAGCGTGTCCGATGCTTGGACCATTCCTAGGCGGCCCTGAAGCCTCTTCCGTCTAGCCGTTGGGGCCTTCCCGCCCCATCCCTCGCCTCGCACCCCCGATTGCTATGCGGTGAGGCTCCTCGGCCGCCTTGGAACCATCTGTGTATCGGACGCATCGCGGGATAAGGGGTTGGCACTGGCAGTCGCCCCAAGCGCGTCCGATGCTTGGACCATTCCGAGGTGGCCCTGAAGCCTCTTCCGTCTAGCCGTTGGGGCCTTCCCGCCCCATCCCTCGCCTCGCACCCCGATTGATATGCGGTGAGGCTCCTCGGCCGCCTTGGAACTATCTGTGTATCGGACGCATCGCGGGATAAGGGGTTGGCACTGGTAGTCGTCCCAATCGCATCCGATGCTTGGACCATTCCGAGGCGGCCCTGCAGCCTCTTCCGTTTAGCCGTCGGGGCCTTCCCGCCGCATCCCTCGCCTCGCATCCCGATTCCTATGCGGTGAGTCTTCTCGGCCGCCGCGGAACTATACCTGTTATTGCTACTGCATCCTTCGGCTGGTAACCTCCTCTGCCGCCTTGGAACGTTCTCTTTGTCGGACGCGTCGCGGGATAAGGGGTTGGCACTGGTAGTCGCCCCAAGCGCGCCCGATGCATAGACCGCTCCGAGTCGACCTTGCTTTCAGCCTCTCACATGCATAGACCTCTCTGAGTCGACCCTGCAGCCTCTCACGTTTAGCCTTTGGAATCTCGCCTCACAACATGATTGCTATCCTTGATGCATCCCTTGCCTCGAGCCCTGATTGCTTTCTTGGCTGCATCCCTCCTCTCCTCACAGCCCGGTTGTCATCACTGCTTCATCCGTCGCTTCATGCATTCTGGCTGCTGGGCCCTTCCCACCGCACACCTCGATTGCTATCTCTTCTGCATCACACACCCCGATTGCTATCTCTGCTACATCCCTCGGCTCTCACTTCTGCATCCTTCGCCTCACACCTCGATTGCTATCAATGCTGCATCCGTAACCTCACACCCCGATTGCTATGCGGGGAGGCTCCTTGGCCGCCTTGGAAATTTCTGTGTGTCGGACGCACCGCGGGATAAGGGGTTGGCACTGGTAGTCGCCCCAAGTGCGCCCGATTCTTAGACCGCTTCGAGGTGACCTCGTAGCCTCTTTCGTCCAGGCTTCCTGCCTTCAACGCCCTTTTTACACCTCGATTGCTATGCGCGGGCTCGTTGGCGTCTATCACCTCTCTGCGAAGAGTGGCACGATGATTGTTGGGGTAAATCGTAGCAGTCCGATCTCTGGCCTTGGGCCATTGTGAGGGCTGATCGATTTCCTGTGCGCATCTCGTGTTCGCCCAGTAACAGACTCGACGACTTGTAATCGGTCTTGTTCCCGATTGTTCCTGGAGGTAGTCTTCGGAACTCTTGGATTTGACCTGTCACTCGAACTGTCCTCTTCCGAGGATGCTTGTGTGTGTGTGCTTGTGCCATTTCCTTGGCGGTATTAACGAGATATTAAAGAGCGGAGTGAGCGCCTCGCCCAGCTATGTTTGGGGCTCTCACTCCCTTACC
>NW_026729156.1:165000-169298 GCF_030272615.1 Cryptomeria japonica
GTGCTCCAAGGTGCGGCCTGCACGAAGTCGGAGCCCGGTTTGCCCCGGGTGTGCACCTCGGGTGGGCACCTTGGTGCGCATGCCTTGCCTGGGCTGCGCACCAGGGCGGGCTCAAGATGGCACCCGCGTTCCTTTTTTTTCACTATCTTTCAAAACGGAAATTTTAAAATCTCATTTTTTTTTTGCCTTTTTCTGGAAATTAGTGAAGGCAGCGCATCAAAGGTGCGCACCTCGCTGCCCACCACGGTGCGCAACGCCGGTGGGCACCCGGGAGTGCTTCGAAGTGTGCTCCAAGGTGCTGCGTGCACGTTGTCGGAGCCCGGTTTTGCCCCGGGTGCGCCACCTCGCGTGCACCTTCGTCGGGGTGGGCACCTTGGCTGGGTTTGCCCCGGCTGCGCTCCGAAGCGGGGTTATTGGGAGCGCCGCCTCTTTTTTTGTCGGAGCGTTTGGTGGGGTTTCTCGCATTGGCTCTTCCGAGGCCCGGTTGCCACCCTGGCGCGCACGAAGTCGGAAGTAGGGTTAATTGCCCGGGTGCGCACCTTTGCCAGGGTGGGCACCTTACCTGGGCTGCGCACCAGGGCGGGCTCAAGATGGCACGCGCGTTCCGTTTTTTTCACTATCTTTCAAAACGGAAATTTTAAAAATCTCCTTTTTTTTTTGCCTTTTCTGGAAATTAGTGAAGGCAGCGCATCAAAGGTGCGCACACTCGCTGCCCACCTTGGGTGGTGGCTCTGAGGTGCGCACCCCGGGAGCGCTACGAAGTGTGCTCCAAGGTGCGGCGTGCACGTTGTCGGAGCCCGGTTTGCCCCGGGTGCGCACCTCGCCTGCACCTTGGCCGGGGTGGGCACCTTGGCTGGGTTTGCCCAGGGTGCGCTCCGAAGCGGGGTTACTGGAGCGCCCCCCTCTTTTTTTGTCAGAGCGTTTGGTGGGGTTTCTCGCATTGGCTCTTCCCAGGCCCGGTTGTTGGGTGCGCTCCCACCCTGGCGCGCGCGAAGTTGGAAGTTGGGTTAATTGCCCGAGCGCGCACCTTCGCCAGGGTGGGCACCTTGGTGCGCACACCTTGGCTGGGCTGCGCACCAGGGCGGGCTCAAGATGGCACCAGCATTCCCTTTTTCTCACTATCTTTCAAAACGGAAATTTTAAAATCTCGTTTTTTTTTTTGCCTTTTTATGGAAATTAGTGAAGGCATCGCATCAAAGGGTGCGCACCTCGCTGCCCACCTTGGTGTGCTCCGAGGTGCCCACCACGGTGCGCAAACGCCGGTGCGAACCCGGGAGCGCCCCGATGTGTGCTCCAAGGTGCGGCGTGCACGAAGTCGGACCCCGGTTTGCCCCGGGTGCGCACCTCGCGTGCACCTTGGTGCGCACACCTTGGCTGGGTTGCGCGGCCTGGTGGGCACCATGGTGCGCACCAAGGAGCGCTCCGAAGTGTGCTCCAAGGTGCGGCGTGCACGAAGTCGGAGCCCGGTTTGCCCCGGGTACGCACCTCGCGTGCACCTTCGCCGGGGTGGGCACCTCGGCTGGGTTGCGCGCCCTGGTGCGCACCAGGAGCGCTCCGAAGTGTGCTCCAAGGTGCGGCGTGCACGAAGTCGGAGCCCGGTTTGCCCCGGGTGCGCACCTTCGCCGCGGTGCGCACCATGGCGTGCACGAAGTCGGAGCCCGGTTTTGCCCCGGGTGCGCACCTCGCGTGCACCTTCGGCGGGGTTGCGCGCCCCTGGTGGGCACCATGGTGCGCACCAAGGAGCGCTCCGAAGTGTGCTCCAAGGTGCGGCGTGCACGAAGTCGGAGCCCCGGTTTGCCCCGGGTGCGCACCTCGCGTGCACCTTCGGCGGGGTTGCGCGCCCCTGGTGGGCACCATGGTGCGCACCAAGGAGCGCTCCGAAGTGTGCTCCAAGGTGCGGCGTGCACGAAGTCGGAGCCCGGTTTGCCCCGGGTGCGCACCCTCGCGTGCAACCTTCGCCGCGGTGGGCACCATGGCGTGCACGAAGTCGGAGCCCGGTTTGCCCCGGGTGCGCACCTCGCGTGCACCTTCGCCGGGGTGGGCACCTCGGCTGGGTTGCGCGCCCTGGTGCGCACCAAGGAGCGCTCCGAAGTGTGCTCCAAGGTGCGGCGTGCACGAAGTCGGAGCCCGGTTTGCCCCGGGGTGCGCACCTCGCGTGCTCCTTCGCCAGGGGTGGGCACCTCGGTGCGCACACCTTCTCAATGTTTTCTTGCCTTTTCTGGAAATTGGTGAAGGCAGCGCATCAAAGGTGCGCACCTCGGTGTGCTCCCGAGGTGCGAACCCGAGAGCGCTCCGAGGTGCCCACGAAGTCGAAAGTCGGGTTAATTGCATTGTTTTTCCCCCGGGTGCGCTCCGAGGTGCGCAACATCGGCGCGCACCCAAGGAGGGCTCCGAAGTGTGCTCCAAGGTGCGCACGATGGCGTGCACCTCTGGTGCGCACGATTCGGAGCTCGGTTTGACCGGGGTGCGCACACCTTGGCTGGGTTGCGCACCTTTTGTGCGCTCCAAGGTGCGCACGAAGTCGGAGCTCGGTTTGCCCCGGGTGCGCACCTTCGCCAGGGTGCGCACCTTGATGCGCACGCCTTGGCTGGGCTGCGCACCTTGGTGGGCGCCATGGTGCGCACCTTTCGTGCGCTCCAAGGTGCGCACGAAGTCGGAGCTCGGTTTGCCCCGGGTGCGCACCTTGGTGGGCGCCATGGTGCACTCCGAGGTGCCCAAGATTGGTGCGCACCAAGGAGCGCTCCGAAGTGCGCTCCAAGGTGCGCGCGAAGTCGAAAGTTGGGTTAATTGTCCGGTTTGCCTCGGGTGCGCACCTTGCGTGCACCTTCGCCAGGGTGGGCGCCTTGGTGCGCACACCTTGGCTGGGCTGCGCACACCTTGGCACCCGCGTTTCCTTCATTTTAAATTTTTTTTTTTTACAATCTCTCAAGTGGGAAATTCTATAATCTCAACTTTTTTTGCCTTTTCAGGAAACTTTTGAATGGAGCGCATCATTGGTGCGCTCCGAAGTGTGCTCCAAAGCTCTCTCCAGCTGCGTGCACCTGCCCCGGCCGCGCACTACCGGCCCCGCCCAGCTTCGCTCACCTGTCCCGGGCGTCTGGTGCGGAACCTTAGAGTAAGAAACATCACCGTGCACCTTGGCCAACGTGCGCGACTCGACCGAGCGCGCACTGGCCGAGGTGCACACCGATTTCACCTGGGTGCGCGCGCAGCACCTCGGGCGCACCGGGGTGCGCGCACAACGCCCGGGTTGCACCGTGGCCTGTGTGCTCGGGGCGCCTCGGGTGCGCGCTCGGTGTCGCCCCCCGCGCGCGCGGTAGTGCGGGCAGCGCACCCCGGCCCGGCCCGGCCCCGACGAGAACGCAAACGGGCAAAAGGTTTATTCAAATAGCATTGCGACGCCCGGCGAAAAACTAAAAAAGGGTGCAACACCGGGACTTCCCGGGAGGTCACCCATCCCAGTACTACTCCGGCCCAAGCGCGCTTAACTGCGGAGTTCTGATGGGATCCGGTGCACTAACGCTGGTATGATCGCACCCGTTATGAGCTTGTCGCAGTGTGTACTTAGCAAACCGCGACCCACGTGCGAATCCACCCCGGCCACCCACCCCCGTCGAGGTGCACACCCTCCCTCGCGAAGTGCGCCCCGTTCGCCAAGTGTGAGCCCTGCCCGGGTGCGCGCACCTTGCTAGGGCGTCGGGTGTGCACCCGGCCCGGCCTACGTGCGTGCACCTGGAGGGGGCGTCGTGTGCGTGCAGTGTCCCGTCTGCAACGCGGTGCCCACACACCACCTCGGGCGCAACGACCTGCGCTCACATGTGGGCCGAGTGCACCTTGGTGCATGTTCGGGGCGCCTCGGGTGCACGCTCGATCTTGCCCCGGTGCACCAAGGCGCTCGGTTTGCCCCGGGTGCGCACTTGGTGCAAGGTGGGCACCCAAAATAGGGATCAAGCACCAAAACACAAGTTTCGGGATGCAAAATGGGACCCAAGGACCACAAATGCGTTCCAAGACCCATGATGGGTCCACGAGAACAAAAATGTGTTCCGAGACTTAATAAACAAATATTGGGTTTTAGGAGAAGAAACATGCTCTGATGCCCAAAACGAGAATCGACCCCGAAAAGGCCACAGGCCAAAAGTGGGATGCGAGACAAAAAAAAATGGGACCCGAGGACCAAAATTGGGTTCCCAGGTCGAAGACAGGGCAACCGGACAAGAAACGACCTCTAAGGCTCGAAATGAGTCCCGACGACTAAAACTTGACAAGAAGCACCCATCAGGCACCCAACTCGACAC
>NW_026729157.1:0-12500 GCF_030272615.1 Cryptomeria japonica
TGCAGCAGCGATTAGGACATCGACCCCAACTTCCGAATTCGTTTGCATTGACCGCACCAAAGGTGCACGCCTTGGTGTGCACCCTGGAGTGCACTTTGGTGCTCACCTCGGTGCACACTTTGGTGTGCACCTCGGTGTGCACCAAAGGTGCGCACCTTGGAGCGCACCAAAGGTGTACACTTTGGAGCGCACCACATAGGGTCTTTGAGAGGTTGGCGCAGTGCGCACACCAAGGTGGGTGTTGAGGTGCGTGCCGAGGTGGGTGGGTGCTAGGGTGCGCTCCATGGTGGGTGCCAGGGTGGGTGCGTGCTAGGGTGGATTCCAAAGAGGGTCATAGGGTGGGTGCCAAGGTGGGTTGGTGATATAGTGGGTTCAAAGGTGGGTACTAGGGTGGGTTCCAAGGTGGGTCACAAGTTGGGTGCCAGGATGCGTGGGTGTTAGGTTGGGTGCCAAGGTGGGCTCCTGCGTGGGTGGGTGCTAGGGTGGGTTTCAAGGTGGACGCGATGGGCGGGTGCCAAGGTGGGTAACAAGTTGGGTGTTAGGATGGGTGAGTGCTAGAGTGGGTGCCAAGGTGGGTGGGTGCTAAGGTGGATGCCAAGGTGGTTCACAGGGTGGGTGGGTTCTAGGGTGAGTTCCAAGGTGGGTCACAGGTTCAGTGCTAGGGTGGGTGTCAAGGCGGGTGTCGAGGTGCCTGGGTGCTAGGGTGTGGATGCCAATGTGGGTCATAGGGTGGGTACTAGGGTGGGCTGCAATGTGGGTGCCAAGGTGGGTAACATGCTCGGTGGGTTCTAAATTGGGTGCCAGGGTGGGTGTGCACCCACCTTGCCCGAGGTGGGTGCCAAGGTGCCAGTGTGGGTGGGTGCTAAGGTGGATGCCAAGGTGGGTGAGAAGGTGGGTGATAGGTTGAGTGGTAGGATGGGTGGGTGCCAAGATGGGTCACAGGGTGGGTGCAAGGGTGGGTAGGTGCTAGGGTTGGTGTCAGGGTGGGTGGGTGCTAGGTTGGGTTCCAAGGTGGGTGCGAGGGTGAGTGTCAAGGTGGGTCACAGGTTAGGTGCTAGGATGGGTGAGTGCTAGGGTGCAAAGGTGCCAGGGTGGGTGCTAGGATGGGTCGATGCTAGGGTGAGTGGCAAGGTGGGTCCACAAGTGTCAAGGTGGGTGCCGAGGTGGGTGCCAAGTCGGCGACTGCTATGGTGGATGCCAAGGTGGGTCACGGGGTGGGTGCCAAGTTGCTAGGTTGGGTTCCAAGGTGGGTGCCAACGTGGGTGCTAGGGTGCGTGGGTTAAAGGGTGTGTCACAACGTGGGTGCCAGGATGGGTGCGCACCCACACTGGCCAAGACGGGTGCGGGTGCAAGGTTGGGTTCCAAGCCCGGTCACAGGCTGGGTGCTAGGATGGGTGGGTGCCAAGGTGGGCACCAGGGTGGGTGCACCCACCCTGGCCAAGGTGGGTCACGGGGTGGGTCCTAGGGTGGGTAACGGGGTGGGTACTAAGGTGCGTGCCAAGGTGGGTCATAGGGTGGGTGCCAAGGTGGGCACCAGGGTGGGTGTGCACCAACCCTAGCCAGGGTAGGTCACGGGGTGGTTGTCGGGGTGGGCGTCAAGGAGCCAAGGTGGGTGGCAAGTAGCCAAGTTGCGTGCCAAGGTGGGTGTCGGGGTGGGTGCCAAGGATCCAAGGTGGGTGCCAAGGAACCAAGGTGGGTGTCTGGGTGGGTGCCGAGGTGGGAGCCAGGGTGGGTCCCAAGGTGAGTGCAAAGGTGGGTGCCAGGGTCAAGGTGAGTGCCAATGTGGGTTCCAAGGTGCCAGGGTCAGGGTGAGTGCCAATGTGGGTTCAAAGGTGCTAAGTTGGGTGCGAGGTTGGGTGCGAGGGTGGGTGGGTGCCAAGGTGTGCTAGGTGGAAGCCCGGGTGGGTCGGCATCCCATGGGTGTCGAGTTGGGTGCCTGATGGGTGCTTCTTGTCAAGTTTTAGTCGTCGGGACTCATTTCGAGCCTTAGAGGTCGTTTCTTGTCCGGTTGCCCTGTCTTCGACCTGGGAACCCAATTTTGGTCCTCGGGTCCCATTTTTTTTTGTCTCGCATCCCACTTTTGGCCTGTGGCCTTTTCGGGGTCGATTCTCGTTTTGGGCATCAGAGCATGTTTCTTCTCCTAAAACCCAATATTTGTTTATTAAGTCTCGGAACACATTTTTGTTCTCGTGGACCCATCATGGGTCTTGGAACGCATTTGTGGTCCTTGGGTCCCATTTTGCATCCCGAAACTTGTGTTTTGGTGCTTGATCCCTATTTTGGGTGCCCACCTTGCACCAAGTGCGCACCCGGGGCAAACCGAGCGCCTTGGTGCACCGGGGCAAGATCGAGCGTGCACCCGAGGCGCCCCGAACATGCACCAAGGTGCACTCGGCCCACATGTGAGCGCAGGTCGTTGCGCCCGAGGTGGTGTGTGGGCACCGCGTTGCAGACGGGACACTGCACGCACACGACGCCCCCTCCAGGTGCACGCACGTAGGCCGGGCCGGGTGCACACCCGACGCCCTAGCAAGGTGCGCGCACCCGGGCAGGGCTCACACTTGGCGAACGGGGCGCACTTCGCGAGGGAGGGTGTGCACCTCGACGGGGGTGGGTGGCCGGGGTGGATTCGCACGTGGGTCGCGGTTTGCTAAGTACACACTGCGACAAGCTCATAACGGGTGCGATCATACCAGCGTTAGTGCACCGGATCCCATCAGAACTCCGCAGTTAAGCGCGCTTGGGCCGGAGTAGTACTGGGATGGGTGACCTCCCGGGAAGTCCCGGTGTTGCACCCTTTTTTAGTTTTTCGCCGGGCGTCGCAATGCTATTTGAATAAACCTTTTGCCCGTTTGCGTTCTCGTCGGGGCCGGGCCGGGCCGGGGTGCGCTGCCCGCACTACCGCGCGCGCGGGGGGCGACACCGAGCGCGCACCCGAGGCGCCCCGAGCACACAGGCCACGGTGCAACCCGGGCGTTGTGCGCGCACCCCGGTGCGCCCGAGGTGCTGCGCGCGCACCCAGGTGAAATCGGTGTGCACCTCGGCCAGTGCGCGCTCGGTCGAGTCGCGCACGTTGGCCAAGGTGCACGGTGATGTTTCTTACTCTAAGGTTCCGCACCAGACGCCCGGGACAGGTGAGCGAAGCTGGGCGGGGCCGGGTGCGCGGCCGGGGCAGGTGCACGCAGCTGGAGAGAGCTTTGGAGCACACTTCGGAGCGCACCAATGATGCGCTCCATTCAAAAGTTTCCTGAAAAGGCAAAAAAAGTTGAGATTATAGAATTTCCCACTTGAGAGATTGTAAAAAAAAAAAATTTAAAATGAAGGAAACGCGGGTGCCAAGGTGTGCGCAGCCCAGCCAAGGTGTGCGCACCAAGGCGCCCACCCTGGCGAAGGTGCACGCAAGGTGCGCACCCGAGGCAAACCGGACAATTAACCCAACTTTCGACTTCGCGCGCACCTTGGAGCGCACTTCGGAGCGCTCCTTGGTGCGCACCAATCTTGGGCACCTCGGAGTGCACCATGGCGCCCACCAAGGTGCGCACCCGGGGCAAACCGAGCTCCGACTTCGTGCGCACCTTGGAGCGCACGAAAGGTGCGCACCATGGCGCCCACCAAGGTGCGCAGCCCAGCCAAGGCGTGCGCATCAAGGTGCGCACCCTGGCGAAGGTGCGCACCCGGGGCAAACCGAGCTCCGACTTCGTGCGCACCTTGGAGCGCACAAAAGGTGCGCAACCCAGCCAAGGTGTGCGCACCCCGGTCAAACCGAGCTCCGAATCGTGCGCACCAGAGGTGCACGCCATCGTGCGCACCTTGGAGCACACTTCGGAGCCCTCCTTGGTGCGCGCCGATGTTGCGCACCTCGGAGCGCACCCGGGGAAAACAATGCAATTAACCCGACTTTCGACTTCGTGGGCACCTCGGAGCGCTCTCGGGTTCGCACCTCGGAGCACACCGAGGTGCGCACCTTTGATGCGCTGCCTTCACCAATTTCCAGAAAAGGCAAGAAAACATTGAGAAGGTGTGCGCACCGAGGTGCCCACCCTGGCGAAGGTGCACGCGAGGTGCGCACCCGGGGCAAACCGGGCTCCGACTTCGTGCACGCCGCACCTTGGAGCACACTTCGGAGCGCTCCTTGGTGCGCACCAGGGCGCGCAACCCAGCCGAGGTGCCCACCCCGGCGAAGGTGCACGCGAGGTGCGCACCCGGGGCAAACCGGGCTCCGACTTCGTGCACGCCATGGTGCCCACCGCGGCGAAGGTGCACGCGAGGTGCGCACCCGGGGCAAACCGGGCTCCGACTTCGTGCACGCCGCACCTTGGAGCACACTTCGGAGCGCTCCTTGGTGCGCACCATGGTGCCCACCAGGGCGCGCAACCCCGCCGAAGGTGCACGCGAGGTGCGCACCCGGGGCAAACCGGGCTCCGACTTCGTGCACGCCGCACCTTGGAGCACACTTCGGAGCGCTCCTTGGTGCGCACCATGGTGCCCACCAGGGCGCGCAACCCCGCCGAAGGTGCACGCGAGGTGCGCACCCGGGGCAAACCGGGCTCCGACTTCGTGCACGCCATGGTGCGCACCGCGGCGAAGGTGCGCACCCGGGGCAAACCGGGCTCCGACTTCGTGCACGCCGCACCTTGGAGCACACTTCGGAGCGCTCCTTGGTGCGCACCAGGGCGCGCAACCCAGCCGAGGTGCCCACCCCGGCGAAGGTGCACGCGAGGTGCGTACCCGGGGCAAACCGGGCTCCGACTTCGTGCACGCCGCACCTTGGAGCACACTTCGGAGCGCTCCTTGGTGCGCACCATGGTGCCCACCAGGCCGCGCAACCCAGCCAAGGTGTGCGCACCAAGGTGCACGCGAGGTGCGCACCCGGGGCAAACCGGGGTCCGACTTCGTGCACGCCGCACCTTGGAGCACACATCGGGGCGCTCCCGGGTTCGCACCGGCGTTGCGCACCGTGGTGGGCACCTCGGAGCACACCAAGGTGGGCAGCGAGGTGCGCACCTTTGATGCGATGCCTTCACTAATTTCCATAAAAGGCAAAAAAAAAACGAGATTTTAAAATTTCCGTTTTGAAAGATAGTGAGAAAAAGGGAATGCTGGTGCCATCTTGAGCCCGCCCTGGTGCGCAGCCCAGCCAAGGTGTGCGCACCAAGGTGCCCACCCTGGCGAAGGTGCGCGCCCGGGCAATTAACCCAACTTCCAACTTCGCGCGCGCCAGGGTGGGAGCGCACCCAACAACCGGGCCTGGGAAGAGCCAATGCGAGAAACCCCACCAAACGCTCTGACAAAAAAAGAGGGGGCGCTCCAGTAACCCCGCTTCGGAGCGCACCCTGGGCAAACCCAGCCAAGGTGCCCACCCCGGCCAAGGTGCAGGCGAGGTGCGCACCCGGGGCAAACCGGGCTCCGACAACGTGCACGCCGCACCTTGGAGCACACTTCGTAGCGCTCCCGGGTGCGCACCTCAGAGCACACCAAGGTGGGCAGCGAGGTGCGCACCTTTGATGCGCTGCCTTCACTAATTTCCAGAAAAGGCAAAAAAAAAAGGAGATTTTAAAATTTCCGTTTTGAAAGATAGTGAAAAAAACGGAACGCGCGTGCCATCTTGAGCCCGCCCTGGTGCGCAGCCCAGGTAAGGTGCCCACCCTGGCAAAGGTGCGCACCCGGGCAATTAACCCTACTTCCGACTTCGTGCGCGCCAGGGTGGCAACCGGGCCTCGGAAGAGCCAATGCGAGAAACCCCACCAAACGCTCCGACAAAAAAAGAGGCGGCGCTCCAATAACCCCGCTTCGGAGCGCAGCCGGGGCAAACCCAGCCAAGGTGCCCACCCCGACGAAGGTGCACGCGAGGTGCGCACCCGGGGCAAACCGGGCTCCGACAACGTGCACGCAGCACCTTGGAGCACACTTCGAAGCACTCCCGGGTGCCCACCGGCGTTGCGCACCGTGGTGGGCAGCGAGGTGCGCACCTTTGATGCGCTGCCTTCACTAATTTCCAGAAAAAGGCAAAAAAAAATGAGATTTTAAAATTTCCGTTTTGAAAGATAGTGAAAAAAAAGGAACGCGGGTGCCATCTTGAGCCCGCCCTGGTGCGCAGCCCAGGCAAGGCATGCGCACCAAGGTGCCCACCCGAGGTGCACACCCGGGGCAAACCGGGCTCCGACTTCGTGCAGGCCGCACCTTGGAGCACACTTCGGAGCGCTCCTTGGTGCGCACCATGGTGCCCACCAGGGCGCGCAACCCAGCCAAGGTCTGCACACCAAGGTGCCCACCCCGGCGAAGGTGCACGCGAGGTGCGCACCCGGGGCAAACCGGGCTCCGACTTCGTGCACGCCATGGTGCCCACCGCGGCGAAGGTGCACGCGAGGTGCGCACCCGGGGCAAACCGGGCTCCGACTTCGTGCACGCCGCACCTTGGAGCACACTTCGGAGCGCTCCTTGGTGCGCACCATGGTGCCCACCAGGGCGCGCAACCCAGCCAAGGTGTGCGCACCAAGGTGCACGCGAGGTGCGCACCCGGGGCAAACCGGGGTCCGACTTCGTGCACGCCGCACCTTGGAGCACACATCGGAGCGCTCCCAGGTTCGCACCAGCGTTGCGCACCTTTGATGCGCTGCCTTCACTAATTTCCAGAAAAGGCAAAAAAAAACGATATTTTAAAATTTCCGTTCTGAAAGATAGTGAAAAAAACGGAACGCGGGTGCCATCTTGAGCCCTTCCTGGTGCGCAGCCCAGGCAAGTTGTGCGCACCAAGGTGCCCACCCTGGCGGAGGTGCGCGCCCGGGGCAAACCGGGCTCCGACTTCGTGCACTGCATGGTGCCCACCAAGGCGCGCAACCCAGCCAAGGTGCCCACCGCAGCGAAGGTGCACGCGAGGTGCACACCCGGGGCAAACCGGGCTCCGACTTCGTGCACGCCGCACCTTGGAGCACACTTCAGAGCGCTCCTTGGTGCGCACCAGGGCGCGCAACCCAGCCGAGGTGCCCACCCCGGCGAAGGTGCACGCGAGGTGCGCACCCGGGGCAAACCGGGCTCCGACTTCGTGCACGCCATGGTGCCCACCGCGGCGAAGGTGCGCACCCGGGGCAAACCGGGCTCCGACTTCGTGCACGCCGCACCTTGGAGCACACTTCGGAGCGCTCCTTGGTGCGCACCATGGTGCCCACCAGGCCGCGCAACCCAGCCAAGGTGTGCGCACCAAGGTGCACGCGAGGTGCGCACCCGGGGCAAACCGGGGTCCGACTTCGTGCACGCCGCACCTTGGAGCACACATCGGGGCGCTCCCGGGTTCGCACCGGCGTTGCGCACCGTGGTGGGCACCTCGGAGCACACCAAGGTGGGCAGCGAGGTGCGCACCTTTGATGCGATGCCTTCACTAATTTCCATAAAAGGCAAAAAAAAAACGAGATTTTAAAATTTCCGTTTTGAAAGATAGTGAGAAAAAGGGAATGCTGGTGCCATCTTGAGCCCGCCCTGGTGCGCAGCCCAGCCAAGGTTTGCGCACCAAGGTGCCCACCCTGGCGAAGGTGCGCGCCCGGGCAATTAACCCAACTTCCAACTTCGCGCGCGCCAGGGTGGGAGCGCACCCAACAACCGGGCCTGGGAAGAGCCAATGCGAGAAACCCCACCAAACTCTCTGACAAAAAAAGAGGGGGCGCTCCAGTAACCCCGCTTCGGAGCGCACCCTGGGCAAACCCAGCCAAGGTGCCCACCCCGGCCAAGGTGCAGGCGAGGTGCGCACCCGGGGCAAACCGGGCTCCGACAACGTGCACGCCGCACCTTGGAGCACACTTCGTAGCGCTCCCGGGTGCGCACCTCAGAGCACACCAAGGTGGGCAGCGAGGTGCGCACCTTTGATGCGCTGCCTTCACTAATTTCCAGAAAAGGCAAAAAAAAAAGGAGATTTTAAAATTTCCGTTTTGAAAGATAGTGAAAAAAACGGAACGCGCGTGCCATCTTGAGCCCGCCCTGGTGCGCAGCCCAGGTAAGGTGCCACCCTGGCAAAGGTGCGCACCCGGGCAATTAACCCTACTTCCGACTTCGTGCGCGCCAGGGTGGCAACCGGGCCTCGGAAGAGCCAATGCGAGAAACCCCACCAAACGCTCCGACAAAAAAAGAGGCGGCGCTCCAATA
Organism: Cryptomeria japonica; assembly: GCF_030272615.1. Taxonomy (NCBI): domain Eukaryota; kingdom Viridiplantae; phylum Streptophyta; class Pinopsida; order Cupressales; family Cupressaceae; genus Cryptomeria; species Cryptomeria japonica. The sequence goes on from NW_026729157.1 coordinate 8,134, forward strand.
ACCCCGCTTCGGAGCGCAGCCGGGGCAAACCAAGCCAAGGTGCCCACCCCGACGAAGGTGCACGCGAGGTGCGCACCCGGGGCAAACCGGGCTCCGACAACGTGCACGCAACACCTTGGAGCACACTTCGAAGCACTCCCGGGTGCCCACCGGCGTTGCGCACCGTGGTGGGCAGCGAGGTGCGCACCTTTGATGCGCTGCCTTCACTAATTTCCAGAAAAAGGCAAAAAAAAATGAGATTTTAAAATTTCCGTTTTGAAAGATAGTGAAAAAAAAGGAACGCGGGTGCCATCTTGAGCCCGCCCTGGTGCGCAGCCCAGGCAAGGCATGCGCACCAAGGTGCCCACCCGAGGTGCACACCCGGGGCAAACCGGGCTCCGACTTCGTGCAGGCCGCACCTTGGAGCACACTTCGGAGCGCTCCTTGGTGCGCACCATGGTGCCCACCAGGGCGCACCCGGGGCAAACCGGGCTCCGACTTTGTGCACGCCGCACCTTGGAGCACACATCGGAGCGCTCCCAGGTTCGCACCAGCGTTGCGCACCTTTGATGCGCTGCCTTCACTAATTTCCAGAAAAGGCAAAAAAAAACGATATTTTAAAATTTCCGTTCTGAAAGATAGTGAAAAAAACGGAACGCGGGTGCCATCTTGAGCCCTTCCTGGTGCGCAGCCCAGGCAAGTTGTGCGCACCAAGGTGCCCACCCTGGCGGAGGTGCGCGCCCGGGGCAAACCGGGCTCCGACTTCGTGCACTGCATGGTGCCCACCAAGGCGCGCAACCCAGCCAAGGTGCCCACCGCAGCGAAGGTGCACGCGAGGTGCGCACCCGAGGTGCACACCCGGGGCAAACCGGGCTCCGACTTCGTGCACGCCGCACCTTGGAGCACACTTCAGAGCGCTCCTTGGTACGCACCAGGGCGCGCAACCCAGCCAAGGTGCTCACCCCGGCGAAGGTGCACGCGAGGTGCGCACCCGGGGCAAACCGGGCTCGGACTTCGTGCACGCCGCACCTTGGAGCACACATCGGAGCGCTCCCGGGTTCGCACCAGCATTGCGCACCTTTGATGCGCTGCCTTCACTAATTTCCAGAAAAGGCAAAAAAAAGAAAAAAATGAGATTTTAAAATTTCCGTTTTGAAAGATAGTGAAAAAAACGGAACGCGGGTGCCATCTTGAGCCCGCCCTGGTGTGCAGCCCAGGCAAGTTGTGCGCACCAAGGCACCCACCCTGGCCAAGGTGGGTCACGGGGTGGGTCCTAGGGTGGGTAACGGGGTGGGTACTAAGGTGCGTGCCAAGGTGGGTCATAGGGTGGGTGCCAAGGTGGGCACCAGGGTGGGTGTGCACCAACCCTAGCCAGGGTAGGTCACGGGGTGGTTGTCGGGGTGGGCGTCAAGGAGCCAAGATGGGTGGCAAGTAGCCAAGTTGCGTGCCAAGGTGGGTGTCGGGGTGGGTGCCAAGGATCCAAGGTGGGTGCCAAGGAACCAAGGTGGGTGTCTGGGTGGGTGCCGAGGTGGGAGCCAGGGTGGGTCCCAAGGTGAGTGCAAAGGTGGGTGCCAGGGTCAAGGTGAGTGCCAATGTGGGTTCCAAGGTGCCAGGGTCAGGGTGAGTGCCAATGTGGGTTCAAAGGTGCTAAGTTGGGTGCGAGGTTGGGTGCGAGGGTGGGTGGGTGCCAAGGTGTGCTAGGTGGAAGCCCGGGTGGGTCGGCATCCCATGGGTGTCGAGTTGGGTGCCTGATGGGTGCTTCTTGTCAAGTTTTAGTCGCCGGGACTCATTTCGAGCCTTAGAGGTCGTTTCTTGTCCGGTTGCCCTGTCTTCGACCTGGGAACCCAATTTTGGTCCTCGGGTCCCATTTTTTTTTGTCTCGCATCCCACTTTTGGCCTGTGGCCTTTTCGGGGTCGATTCTCGTTTTGGGCATCAGAGCATGTTTCTTCTCCTAAAACCCAATATTTGTTTATTAAGTCTCGGAACACATTTTTGTTCTCGTGGACCCATCATGGGTCTTGGAACGCATTTGTGGTCCTTGGGTCCCATTTTGCATCCCGAAACTTGTGTTTTGGTGCTTGATCCCTATTTTGGGTGCCCACCTTGCACCAAGTGCGCACCCGGGGCAAACCGAGCGCCTTGGTGCACCGGGGCAAGATCGAGCGTGCACCCGAGGCGCCCCGAACATGCACCAAGGTGCACTCGGCCCACATGTGAGCGCAGGTCGTTGCGCCCGAGGTGGTGTGTGGGCACCGCGTTGCAGACGGGACACTGCACGCACACGACGCCCCCTCCAGGTGCACGCACGTAGGCCGGGCCGGGTGCACACCCGACGCCCTAGCAAGGTGCGCGCACCCGGGCAGGGCTCACACTTGGCGAACGGGGCGCACTTCGCGAGGGAGGGTGTGCACCTCGACGGGGGTGGGTGGCCGGGGTGGATTCGCACGTGGGTCGCGGTTTGCTAAGTACACACTGCGACAAGCTCATAACGGGTGCGATCATACCAGCGTTAGTGCACCGGATCCCATCAGAACTCCGCAGTTAAGCGCGCTTGGGCCGGAGTAGTACTGGGATGGGTGACCTCCCGGGAAGTCCCGGTGTTGCACCCTTTTTTAGTTTTTCGCCGGGCGTCGCAATGCTATTTGAATAAACCTTTTGCCCGTTTGCGTTCTCGTCGGGGCCGGGCCGGGCCGGGGTGCGCTGCCCGCACTACCGCGCGCGCGGGGGCGACACCGAGCGCGCACCCGAGGCGCCCCGAGCACACAGGCCACGGTGCAACCCGGGCGTTGTGCGCGCACCCCGGTGCGCCCGAGGTGCTGCGCGCGCACCCAGGTGAAATCGGTGTGCACCTCGGCCAGTGCGCGCTCGGTCGAGTCGCGCACGTTGGCCAAGGTGCACGGTGATGTTTCTTACTCTAAGGTTCCGCACCAGACGCCCGGGACAGGTGAGCGAAGCTGGGCGGGGCCGGGTGCGCGGCCGGGGCAGGTGCACGCAGCTGGAGAGAGCTTTGGAGCACACTTCGGAGCGCACCAATGATGCGCTCCATTCAAAAGTTTCCTGAAAAGGCAAAAAAAGTTGAGATTATAGAATTTCCCACTTGAGAGATTGTAAAAAAAAAAAATTTAAAATGAAGGAAACGCGGGTGCCAAGGTGTGCGCAGCCCAGCCAAGGTGTGCGCACCAAGGCGCCCACCCTGGCGAAGGTGCACGCAAGGTGCGCACCCGAGGCAAACCGGACAATTAACCCAACTTTCGACTTCGCGCGCACCTTGGAGCGCACTTCGGAGCGCTCCTTGGTGCGCACCAATCTTGGGCACCTCGGAGTGCACCATGGCGCCCACCAAGGTGCGCACCCGGGGCAAACCGAGCTCCGACTTCGTGCGCACCTTGGAGCGCACGAAAGGTGCGCACCATGGCGCCCACCAAGGTGCGCAGCCCAGCCAAGGCGTGCGCATCAAGGTGCGCACCCTGGCGAAGGTGCGCACCCGGGGCAAACCGAGCTCCGACTTCGTGCGCACCTTGGAGCGCACAAAAGGTGCGCAACCCAGCCAAGGTGTGCGCACCCCGGTCAAACCGAGCTCCGAATCGTGCGCACCAGAGGTGCACGCCATCGTGCGCACCTTGGAGCACACTTCGGAGCCCTCCTTGGTGCGCGCCGATGTTGCGCACCTCGGAGCGCACCCGGGGAAAACAATGCAATTAACCCGACTTTCGACTTCGTGGGCACCTCGGAGCGCTCTCGGGTTCGCACCTCGGAGCACACCGAGGTGCCCACCCTGGCGAAGGTGCACGCGAGGTGCGCACCCGGGGCAAACCGGGCTCCGACTTCGTGCACGCCGCACCTTGGAGCACACTTCGGAGCGCTCCTTGGTGCGCACCAGGGCGCGCAACCCAGCCGAGGTGCCCACCCCGGCGAAGGTGCACGCGAGGTGCGCACCCGGGGCAAACCGGGCTCCGACTTCGTGCACGCCATGGTGCCCACCGCGGCGAAGGTGCACGCGAGGTGCGCACCCGGGGCAAACCGGGCTCCGACTTCGTGCACGCCGCACCTTGGAGCACACTTCGGAGCGCTCCTTGGTGCGCACCATGGTGCCCACCAGGGCGCGCAACCCCGCCGAAGGTGCACGCGAGGTGCGCACCCGGGGCAAACCGGGCTCCGACTTCGTGCACGCCGCACCTTGGAGCACACTTCGGAGCGCTCCTTGGTGCGCACCATGGTGCCCACCAGGGCGCGCAACCCCGCCGAAGGTGCACGCGAGGTGCGCACCCGGGGCAAACCGGGCTCCGACTTCGTGCACGCCATGGTGCGCACCGCGGCGAAGGTGCGCACCCGGGGCAAACCGGGCTCCGACTTCGTGCACGCCGCACCTTGGAGCACACTTCGGAGC
>NW_026729157.1:25000-55000 GCF_030272615.1 Cryptomeria japonica
CGCTTGGGGCGACTGCCAGTGCCAACCCCTTATCCCGCGATGCGTCCGATACACAGATGGTTCCAAGGCGGCCGAGGAGCCTCACCGCATAGCAATCGGGGGTGCGAGGCGAGGGATGGGGCGGGAAGGCCCCAACGGCTAGACGGAAGAGGCTTCAGGGCCGCCTAGGAATGGTCCAAGCATCGGACACGCTTGGGGCGACTACCAGTGACAGCCCCCTATCCCGCGATGCGTCCGATACGAAGATGGTTCCAAGGCGGCCGAGGAGCCTCACCGCATAGCAATCGGGGTGCGAGGTGGGGGATGCGGCGAGATGGCCCCAACGGCTAGACGGAAGAGGCCACAGGGCCGCGTCGGAATAGTCCAAGCATCGGACGCGCTTGGGGCGACTACCAGTGACAACCCCTTATCCCGCGATGCGTCCGATACGAAGATAGTTCCAAGGCGGCCGAGGAGCCTCACCGCATAGCAATCGGGGTGCGAGGTGGGGGATGCGGCGAGATGGCCCCAACGGCTAGACGGAAGAGGCTGCAGGGCCGCCTCGGAATAGTCCAAGCATCGGACGCGCTTGGGGCCACTACCAGTGACAACCCCTTATCCCGCGATGCGTCCGATACGAAGATAGTTCCAAGGCGGCCGAAGAGCCTCACCGCATAGCAATCGGGGTGCGAGGTGGGGGATGCGGCGAGATGGCCCCAACGGCTAGACGGAAGAGGCCACAGGGCCGCCTCGGAATAGTCCAAGCATCGGACGCGCTTGGGGCGACTACCAGTGACAACCCCTTATCCCGCGATGCGTCCGATACGAAGATAGTTCCCAGGCGGCCGAGGAGCCTCACCGCATAGCAATCGGGGTGCGAGGCGAGGGATGCGGCGAGATGGCCCCAAAGGCTAGACGGAAGAGGCTGCAGGGCTGCCTCGGAATAGTCCAAGCATCGGACGCGCTTGGGGCGACTACCACTGCCAACCCCTTATCCCGCGATGCGTCCGATACACAGATAGTTCCGAGGCGGCCGAGGAGGTGGGGGATGCAGCGAGATGGCCCCAACGGCTAGACGGAAGAGGCTGCAGGGCCGCCTCGGAATAGTCCAAGCATCGGACGCGCTTGGGGCGACTACCAGTGACAACCCCTTATCCCGCGATGCGTCCGATACACAGATAGTTCCGAGGCGGCCAAGGAGCCTCACCGCATAGCAATCGTGGTGCGAGGTGGGGGATGCGGCGAGATGGCCCCAACGGCTAGACGGAAGAGGCTGCAGGGCCGCCTCGGAATGGTCCAAGCATCGGATGCGCTTGGGGCGACTACCACTGCCAACCCCTTATCCCGCGATGCGTCCGATACACAGATAGTTCCAAGGCGGCCGAGGAGCCTCACAGCATAGCAATCAGGGTGCGAGGCGAGGGATGCGGCGAGAAAGCCCCAACGGCTAGAGGGAAGAGGCTTCAGGTCCGCCTCGGAATGGTCCAAGCATCGGACGCGCTTGGGGCGACTACCAGTGACAACCCCTTATCCCGCGACGCGTCCGATACACAGATAGTTCCAAGGCGGCCGAGGAGCCTCACCGCATAGCAATCGGGGTGCGAGGCGAGGGATGCGGCGAGAAGGACCCAACGGCTACACGGAAGAGGCTTCGGGGCCGCCTCGGAATGGTCCAAGCATCGGACGCGCTTGGGGCGACTACCAGTGACAACCCCTTATCCCGCGACGCGTCCGATACACAGATAGTTCCAAGGCGGCCGAGGAGCCTCACCGCATAGCAATCGGGGTGCGAGGCGAGGGATGCGGCGAGAAGGACCCAACGGCTAGACGGAAGAGGCTTCGGGGCCGCCTCGGAATGGTCCAAGCATCGGACGCGCTTGGGGCGACTACCAGTGACAACCCCTTATCCCGCGACGCGTCCGATACACAGATAGTTCCAAGGCGGCCGAGGAGCCTCACCGCATAGCAATCGGGGTGCGAGGCGAGGGATGCGGCGAGAAGGACCCAACGGCTAGACGGAAGAGGCTTCGGGTCCGCCTCGGAATGGTCCAAGCATCGGACGCGCTTGGGGCGACTACCAGTGACAACCCCTTATCCCGCGACGCGTCCGATACACAGATAGTTCCAAGGCGGCCGAGGAGCCTCACCGCATAGCAATCGGGGTGCGAGGCGAGGGATGCGGCGAGAAGGACCCAACGGCTAGACGGAAGAGGCTTCGGGTCCGCCTCGGAATGGTCCAAGCATCGGACGCGCTTGGGGCGACTACCAGTGACAACCCCTTATCCCGCGACGCGTCCGATACACAGATAGTTCCAAGGCGGCCGAGGAGCCTCACCGCATAGCAATCGGGGTGCGAGGCGAGGGATGCGGCGAGAAGGACCCAACGGCTAGACGGAAGAGGCTTCGGGTCCGCCTCGGAATGGTCCAAGCATCGGACGCGCTTGGGGCGACTACCAGTGACAACCCCTTATCCCGCGACGCGTCCGATACACAGATAGTTCCGAGGCGGCCGAGGAGCCTCACCGCATAGCAATCGGGGTGCGAGGCGAAGGATGCGGCGAGAAGGACCCAACGGCTAGACGGAAGAGGCTTCGGGTCCGCCTCGGAATGGTCCAAGCATCGGACGCGCTTGGGGCGACTACCAGTGACAACCCCTTATCCCGCGACGCGTCCGATACACAGATAGTTCCAAGGCGGCCGAGGAGCCTCACCGCATAGCAATCGGGGTGCGAGGCGAGGGATGCGGCGAGAAGGACCCAACGGCTAGACGGAAGAGGCTTCAGGGCCGCCTCGGAATGGTCCAAGCATCGAACGCGCTTGGGGCGACTACCAGTGACAACCCCTTATCCCGCGACGCGTCCGATACACAGATAGTTCCGAGGCGGCCGAGGAGCCTCACCGCATAGCAATCGGGGTGCGAGGCGAGGGATGCGGCGAGAAGGACCCAACGGCTAGACGGAAGAGGCTTCAGGGCCGCCTCGGAATGGTCCAAGCATCGGACGCGCTTGGGGCGACTACCAGTGACAACCCCTTATCCCGCGACGCGTCCGATACACAGATAGTTCCGAGGCGGCCGAGGAGCCTCACCGCATAGCAATCGGGGTGCGAGGCGAGGGATGCGGCGAGAAGGACCCAACGGCTAGACGGAAGAGGCTTCAGGGCCGCCTCGGAATGGTCCAAGCATCGGACGCGCTTGGGGCGACTACCAATGACAACCCCTTATCCCGCGACGCGTCCGATACACAGATAGTTCCGAGGCGGCCGAGGAGCCTCACCGCATAGCAATCGGGGTGCGAGGCGAGGGATGCGGCGAGAAGGACCCAACGGCTAGACGGAAGAGGCTTCAGGGCCGCCTCGGAATGGTCCAAGCATCGGACGCGCTTGGGGCGACTACCAGTGACAACCCCTTATCCCGCGACGCGTCCGATACACAGATAGTTCCGAGGCGGCCGAGGAGCCTCACCGCATAGCAATCGGGGTGCGAGGCGAGGGATGCGGCGAGAAGGACCCAACGGCTAGACGGAAGAGGCTTCAGGGCCGCCTCGGAATGGTCCAAGCATCGGACGCGCTTGGGGCGACTACCGTTGCCAACCCCTTATCCCGCGATGCGTCTGATACACAGATAGTTCCGAGGCGGCCGAGGAGCCTCACCGCATAGCAATCGGGTTGCGAGGCAGATTATTGGGAAGGGAACCCCCTGGGATGCGGCTCAAGCAGTGCCCAAAGGGACTGGAATGCGGAATCACATCGAGAGACCCAAATGCTATACGAGGGCTCAAATCGAATTATCGATTTGGCCACGACATGGACGCATCGGAACGACTACCTTTGCCGAACCACTCGCAATTGCATCCATACCGAAACCAATAGACATTTCCGTTAGAGCCCTCGCATAGCATTCGGGAATCTCGCATGCCCCTCTAAATCGACCAATGCTGGCGCTCAATGAAAATCCGAGCGCTACCACCGTTCGAGCGCCAGCATTGGTCGAGTTAGAGGGGCACGGGGGAGAATGCTCCAGTCAACACCTCCCCTATATAAGTTATTTGTCCGATTCTCGCACAACCGTAGTCTGCCTCGTCGAATCAAACAACGGTCCCAGATTCCGACTTCCGTTCCGTAGAGACCCAAAAGCTAGATGGAGGCTCGCAAGAAAGAGAGTCGGCGCATAGCAATCGGGTTTCTCGAACGTTTAGGGACCGAGCTCACTTGCGGATAGGGCAAAATCCGCCAAGCAACCCAAAAGCTAGACGGGGGCTCGAATCGAATCGCCTAGGCGGCCACAACAACGACGTGTTGGATCGACTACCAGTGCCAAACCATTCAGCAAGACTAGTCTGTGTCGAGGCCGGATAGAGATTCTCAGAGAGCGCCCGCATAGCATTTAGGAGACCTGCCGCGTCCCTCACACTCGACAAATGGTGGTGCACGTTTATAAATCCGAGCGATCCCAACCCTTTCAAGCACCAACATCGGTCGAGATAGAGGGGCACGGAGGGGGCTGCGTGAGACAACACAGTCCCCTATATAAGTTATTTGTCCGATTCTCACACATCCGAAGAATGGTCATCAAATCGGACAACAGCCCAAACTTCCGACTTCCGTCCCAGAAAGCCCAAGAGCTATCTAAAACGTTCATGGCCGGAACTCGATCGCGGCTATACCAGTCCGCCAAGCAACCCAAAAGCTAGACTGGAGCTCTAGTCGAATCACCTCTGTGGCCATTGCAAGGACGTGTTGGAGCGACTACCATTGCCGAACCATTCCGCAGGTCGAGTCCATACCAAGGCCGCATAGAGATTCACGATGAGCTCCTGCATAGCAATCAGGAGACTTGCCGTGTCCATCACAATCGATAAATCCTGGTGCAAGATTTTTGCATCCGAGCGCTCCAACCAGTCGAGCACCAGCATCAATCGACATAAACGGGCACGGGGGGAGGATGCTCGAGAACACTACCTCCCCTATATAAGTTATTTGTCCGATTCTCAAGCAGCCGAAGTCTGGTCATCGAATCGGGTCAAAGACCACAACTTCCGACTTTACCCACAATGCAAGTCATCGAATCGAACATCGGCCCCCGAGTCGGACTCCATGCGTATGTCAGGTCATCGGACCCAAATTCCGCCTTCCTGCGCATGGCGGGCCATCAATATCAACTCGGTCATCGGACCCAAACTCCGCCTTTTTGCGTATGGCACGCCTTCAAATCGGTCATCGGACCCAAATTCCGCCTTCCTGTGCATGGCGGGCCATCAACATCAACTCGGTCATCGGACCCAAATTCCGCCTTTCTGCGCATGGCACGCCATCAACTCGGTCATCGGACCCAAATTCCGCCTTCCTGCGCATGGCAGGTCATCGGACACAAATTCAGACCTCGCCAATATGCCTACGTATCGAATCGGTCATCGGACCCAACTTCCGACTTCATCCATACTGTAGGGTCTTTGAGGTTGGCGCGGTGCGCTCAACCCAGGGAGTCGACCCATCGAAGCATACACCTCCCCTATATAAGCTATTTGTCCGATTCCCACACCTGTGTAGTTTGCACCTCTGACCAGGACATCGACCCCAACTTCCGAACTCGACTGCAACGACGGCACCAGCGCCTTGGTGCGCACCTTGCGACGCACAGTCCCAACATTCGCCTTCCTGCACATGGCAGGTCATCGGACCCAAATTCCGACCTCGCGAGTATGCCTACATATCGAATCGGTCATCGGACCCAACTTCCGACTTCATCCATACCGTAGGGTCTTTGAGGTTGGCGCGGTGCGCTCAACCCGGGGAGTCGACCCAACGAAGCATACACCTCCCCTATATAAGCTATTTGTCCGATTCCCACACCTGTGTAGTTTGCACCTCCGATCAAGACATCGACCCCAACTTCCGAACTCGCCTCCAACGACCGAACCAGCGCCTTGGTGCGCACCTTGCAACGCACAGTGCCAACATTCGCCTTCCTGCACGTGGCAGGTCATCGGACCCAAATTCCGACCTCGCGAGTATGCCTACATATCGAATCGGTCATCGGACCCAACTTCCGACTTCATCCATACCGTAGGGTCTTTGAGGTTGGCGCGGTGCGCTCAACCCGGGGAGTCGACCCAACGAAGCATACACCTCCCCTATATAAGCTATTTGTCCGATTCCCACACCTGTGTAGCTTGCACCTCCGATCAGGACATCGACCCCAACTTCCGAACTCGACTAAAAAGACCGCACCAGCGCCTTGGTGTGCACCTTGCAACGCACAGTGTCAACATTCGCCTTCCTGCACATGGCAGGTCATCGGACCCAAATTCCGACCTCATGAGCATACCTACTAATCGAATCGGTCATCGGACCCAACTTCCGACTTCATCCATACCGTAGGGTCTTTGAGGTTGGCGCGGTGCGCTCAACCTGGGGAGTCGACCCATCGAAGCATACACCTCCCCTATATAAGCTATTTGTCCGATTCCGACACCTGTGTAGTTTGCACCTCCGCTCAGGACATCGACCCCAACTTCCGAACTCGCCTGCAACGACCGAACCAGCGCCTTGGTGCGCACCAAAAGTGCGCACTTTTGGAGGGCACTTTTGTGCGCTCCAAAGGTGCGCACTTTTGGAGGGCACTTTTCTGCGCTCCAAAGGTGCGCACTTTTGGAGGGCACTTTTTGGAGGGCACTTTTCTGCGCTCCAAAGGTGCGCACTTTTGGAGGGCACTTTTTGGAGGGCACTTTTCTGCGCTCCAAAGGTGCGCACTTTTGGAGGGCACTTTTTGGAGGGCACTTTTCTGCGCTCCAAAGGTGCGCACTTTTGGAGGGCACTTTTTGGAGGGCACTTTTCTGCGCTCCAAAGGTGCGCACTTTTGGAGGGCACTTTTTGGAGGGCACTTTTCTGCGCTCCAAAGGTGCGCACTTTTGGAGGGCACTTTTTGGAGGGCACTTTTCTGCGCTCCAAAGGTGCGCACTTTTGGAGGGCACTTTTTGGAGGGCACTTTTCTGCGCTCCAAAGGTGCGCACTTTTGGAGGGCACTTTTTGGAGGGCACTTTTCTGCGCTCCAAAGGTGCGCACTTTTGGAGGGCACTTTTTGGAGGGCACTTTTCTGCGCTCCAAAGGTGCGCACTTTTGGAGGGCACTTTTTGGAGGGCACTTTTCTGCGCTCCAAAGGTGCGCACTTTTGGAGGGCACTTTTGTGCACTCCAAAGGTGCGCACTTTTGGAGGGCACTTTTCCTGTGCTCCAAAGGTGCACACCTAGGTGAGCACCTTCGACCACACCTTGTAGCACACCAAACTCTGACTTTCGACTTCATCCGCAATGCAGGGTCTTTGAGGTTGGCGCAATGCGCACAACCAGGGGAGTCGACCCATCAAACCCAACACCTCCCCTATATAAGCTATTTGTCTGATTCTCATACATGCGTAGCCTGCAGGAGCAATTAGGACATCGACCCCAACTTTCGGCTTCTAAACGAAAACAAGGTCTTTGAGGTTGGTGTAATGCGAACAACTAGGGGAGTCAACCCATCAAACCCAACACCTCCCCTATATAAGCTATTTGTCTGATTCTCATACATGTGTAGTCTACAGGAGCAATTAGGACATCGACCCCAACTTTTGACTTCTTAACGAAAACAAGGTCTTTGAGGTTGACGTAATGCGCACAACCAGGGGAGTCGACCCATCAAACCCAACACCTCCCCTATATAAGCTATTTGTCCGATTCTCATACATGTGTAGCCTGCAGGAGCCATTAGGACATTGACCCCAACTTTTGACTTCTTAACGAAAACAAGGTCTTTGAGGTTGGCGTAATGCGCACAACCAAGGGAGTTGACCCATCAAACCCAACACCTCCCCTATATAAGCTATTTGTCTGATTCTCATACATGTGTAGCCTGCAACAACGATTAGGACATCCACCCCAACTTCTGAATTCGTCTGCGTTGACCGCACCAAAGGTGCACGCCTTGGTGCTCACCAAAATCCGACTTCCGACTTCTTCTGCTATGCGGGGTCTTTGAGGTTGGCGCAGTGCGCACAACCAGGGGAGTCAACCCACCGAATGCAACACCTCCCCTATATAAGCTATTTGTCTGATTCTCATACATGCGTAGACTGCAGCAATGATTAGGACATCCACCCCAACTTTTGACTTCTTAAACAAGACAGGGTCTTTGAAGTTGGTGCAGTGCACACAACCAGGGGAGTCGACCCATCAAACGCAACACCTCCCCTATATAAAGCTATTTGTCCGATTCTCATACGTGTAGTCTGCAGCAGCGATTAGGACATCGACCCCAACTTCCGAATTCGTTTGCATTGACCGCACCAAAGGTGCACGCCTTGGTGTGCACCCTGGAGTGCACTTTGGTGCTCACCTCGGTGCACACTTTGGTGTGCACCTCGGTGTGCACCAAAGGTGCGCACCTTGGAGCGCACCAAAGGTGTACACTTTGGAGCGCACCACATAGGGTCTTTGAGAGGTTGGCGCAGTGCGCACACCAAGGTGGGTGTTGAGGTGCGTGCCGAGGTGGGTGGGTGCTAGGGTGCGCTCCATGGTGGGTGCCAGGGTGGGTGCGTGCTAGGGTGGATTCCAAAGAGGGTCATAGGGTGGGTGCCAAGGTGGGTTGGTGATATAGTGGGTTCAAAGGTGGGTACTAGGGTGGGTTCCAAGGTGGGTCACAAGTTGGGTGCCAGGATGCGTGGGTGTTAGGTTGGGTGCCAAGGTGGGCTCCTGCGTGGGTGGGTGCTAGGGTGGGTTTCAAGGTGGACGCGAGGGCGGGTGCCAAGGTGGGTAACAAGTTGGGTGTTAGGATGGGTGAGTGCTAGAGTGGGTGCCAAGGTGGGTGGGTGCTAAGGTGGATGCCAAGGTGGTTCACAGGGTGGGTGGGTTCTAGGGTGAGTTCCAAGGTGGGTCACAGGTTCAGTGCTAGGGTGGGTGTCAAGGCGGGTGTCGAGGTGCCTGGGTGCTAGGGTGTGGATGCCAATGTGGGTCATAGGGTGGGTACTAGGGTGGGCTGCAATGTGGGTGCCAAGGTGGGTAACATGCTCGGTGGGTTCTAAATTGGGTGCCAGGGTGGGTGTGCACCCACCTTGCCCGAGGTGGGTGCCAAGGTGCCAGTGTGGGTGGGTGCTAAGGTGGATGCCAAGGTGGGTGAGAAGGTGGGTGATAGGTTGAGTGGTAGGATGGGTGGGTGCCAAGATGGGTCACAGGGTGGGTGCAAGGGTGGGTAGGTGCTAGGGTTGGTGTCAGGGTGGGTGGGTGCTAGGTTGGGTTCCAAGGTGGGTGCGAGGGTGAGTGTCAAGGTGGGTCACAGGTTAGGTGCTAGGATGGGTGAGTGCTAGGGTGCAAAGGTGCCAGGGTGGGTGCTAGGATGGGTCGATGCTAGGGTGAGTGGCAAGGTGGGTCCACAAGTGTCAAGGTGGGTGCCGAGGTGGGTGCCAAGTCGGCGACTGCTATGGTGGATGCCAAGGTGGGTCACGGGGTGGGTGCCAAGTTGCTAGGTTGGGTTCCAAGGTGGGTGCCAACGTGGGTGCTAGGGTGCGTGGGTTAAAGGGTGTGTCACAACGTGGGTGCCAGGATGGGTGCGCACCCACACTGGCCAAGACGGGTGCGGGTGCAAGGTTGGGTTCCAAGCCCGGTCACAGGCTGGGTGCTAGGATGGGTGGGTGCCAAGGTGGGCACCAGGGTGGGTGCACCCACCCTGGCCAAGGTGGGTCACGGGGTGGGTCCTAGGGTGGGTAACGGGGTGGGTACTAAGGTGCGTGCCAAGGTGGGTCATAGGGTGGGTGCCAAGGTGGGCACCAGGGTGGGTGTGCACCAACCCTAGCCAGGGTAGGTCACGGGGTGGTTGTCGGGGTGGGCGTCAAGGAGCCAAGGTGGGTGGCAAGTAGCCAAGTTGCGTGCCAAGGTGGGTGTCGGGGTGGGTGCCAAGGATCCAAGGTGGGTGCCAAGGAACCAAGGTGGGTGTCTGGGTGGGTGCCGAGGTGGGAGCCAGGGTGGGTCCCAAGGTGAGTGCAAAGGTGGGTGCCAGGGTCAAGGTGAGTGCCAATGTGGGTTCCAAGGTGCCAGGGTCAGGGTGAGTGCCAATGTGGGTTCAAAGGTGCTAAGTTGGGTGCGAGGTTGGGTGCGAGGGTGGGTGGGTGCCAAGGTGTGCTAGGTGGAAGCCCGGGTGGGTCGGCATCCCATGGGTGTCGAGTTGGGTGCCTGATGGGTGCTTCTTGTCAAGTTTTAGTCGTCGGGACTCATTTCGAGCCTTAGAGGTCGTTTCTTGTCCGGTTGCCCTGTCTTCGACCTGGGAACCCAATTTTGGTCCTCGGGTCCCATTTTTTTTTGTCTCGCATCCCACTTTTGGCCTGTGGCCTTTTCGGGGTCGATTCTCGTTTTGGGCATCAGAGCATGTTTCTTCTCCTAAAACCCAATATTTGTTTATTAAGTCTCGGAACACATTTTTGTTCTCGTGGACCCATCATGGGTCTTGGAACGCATTTGTGGTCCTTGGGTCCCATTTTGCATCCCGAAACTTGTGTTTTGGTGCTTGATCCCTATTTTGGGTGCCCACCTTGCACCAAGTGCGCACCCGGGGCAAACCGAGCGCCTTGGTGCACCGGGGCAAGATCGAGCGTGCACCCGAGGCGCCCCGAACATGCACCAAGGTGCACTCGGCCCACATGTGAGCGCAGGTCGTTGCGCCCGAGGTGGTGTGTGGGCACCGCGTTGCAGACGGGACACTGCACGCACACGACGCCCCCTCCAGGTGCACGCACGTAGGCCGGGCCGGGTGCACACCCGACGCCCTAGCAAGGTGCGCGCACCCGGGCAGGGCTCACACTTGGCGAACGGGGCGCACTTCGCGAGGGAGGGTGTGCACCTCGACGGGGGTGGGTGGCCGGGGTGGATTCGCACGTGGGTCGCGGTTTGCTAAGTACACACTGCGACAAGCTCATAACGGGTGCGATCATACCAGCGTTAGTGCACCGGATCCCATCAGAACTCCGCAGTTAAGCGCGCTTGGGCCGGAGTAGTACTGGGATGGGTGACCTCCCGGGAAGTCCCGGTGTTGCACCCTTTTTTAGTTTTTCGCCGGGCGTCGCAATGCTATTTGAATAAACCTTTTGCCCGTTTGCGTTCTCGTCGGGGCCGGGCCGGGCCGGGGTGCGCTGCCCGCACTACCGCGCGCGCGGGGGCGACACCGAGCGCGCACCCGAGGCGCCCCGAGCACACAGGCCACGGTGCAACCCGGGCGTTGTGCGCGCACCCCGGTGCGCCCGAGGTGCTGCGCGCGCACCCAGGTGAAATCGGTGTGCACCTCGGCCAGTGCGCGCTCGGTCGAGTCGCGCACGTTGGCCAAGGTGCACGGTGATGTTTCTTACTCTAAGGTTCCGCACCAGACGCCCGGGACAGGTGAGCGAAGCTGGGCGGGGCCGGGTGCGCGGCCGGGGCAGGTGCACGCAGCTGGAGAGAGCTTTGGAGCACACTTCGGAGCGCACCAATGATGCGCTCCATTCAAAAGTTTCCTGAAAAGGCAAAAAAAGTTGAGATTATAGAATTTCCCACTTGAGAGATTGTAAAAAAAAAAAATTTAAAATGAAGGAAACGCGGGTGCCAAGGTGTGCGCAGCCCAGCCAAGGTGTGCGCACCAAGGCGCCCACCCTGGCGAAGGTGCACGCAAGGTGCGCACCCGAGGCAAACCGGACAATTAACCCAACTTTCGACTTCGCGCGCACCTTGGAGCGCACTTCGGAGCGCTCCTTGGTGCGCACCAATCTTGGGCACCTCGGAGTGCACCATGGCGCCCACCAAGGTGCGCACCCGGGGCAAACCGAGCTCCGACTTCGTGCGCACCTTGGAGCGCACGAAAGGTGCGCACCATGGCGCCCACCAAGGTGCGCAGCCCAGCCAAGGCGTGCGCATCAAGGTGCGCACCCTGGCGAAGGTGCGCACCCGGGGCAAACCGAGCTCCGACTTCGTGCGCACCTTGGAGCGCACAAAAGGTGCGCAACCCAGCCAAGGTGTGCGCACCCCGGTCAAACCGAGCTCCGAATCGTGCGCACCAGAGGTGCACGCCATCGTGCGCACCTTGGAGCACACTTCGGAGCCCTCCTTGGTGCGCGCCGATGTTGCGCACCTCGGAGCGCACCCGGGGAAAACAATGCAATTAACCCGACTTTCGACTTCGTGGGCACCTCGGAGCGCTCTCGGGTTCGCACCTCGGAGCACACCGAGGTGCGCACCTTTGATGCGCTGCCTTCACCAATTTCCAGAAAAGGCAAGAAAACATTGAGAAGGTGTGCGCACCGAGGTGCCCACCCTGGCGAAGGTGCACGCGAGGTGCGCACCCGGGGCAAACCGGGCTCCGACTTCGTGCACGCCGCACCTTGGAGCACACTTCGGAGCGCTCCTTGGTGCGCACCAGGGCGCGCAACCCAGCCGAGGTGCCCACCCCGGCGAAGGTGCACGCGAGGTGCGCACCCGGGGCAAACCGGGCTCCGACTTCGTGCACGCCATGGTGCCCACCGCGGCGAAGGTGCACGCGAGGTGCGCACCCGGGGCAAACCGGGCTCCGACTTCGTGCACGCCGCACCTTGGAGCACACTTCGGAGCGCTCCTTGGTGCGCACCATGGTGCCCACCAGGGCGCGCAACCCCGCCGAAGGTGCACGCGAGGTGCGCACCCGGGGCAAACCGGGCTCCGACTTCGTGCACGCCGCACCTTGGAGCACACTTCGGAGCGCTCCTTGGTGCGCACCATGGTGCCCACCAGGGCGCGCAACCCCGCCGAAGGTGCACGCGAGGTGCGCACCCGGGGCAAACCGGGCTCCGACTTCGTGCACGCCATGGTGCGCACCGCGGCGAAGGTGCGCACCCGGGGCAAACCGGGCTCCGACTTCGTGCACGCCGCACCTTGGAGCACACTTCGGAGCGCTCCTTGGTGCGCACCAGGGCGCGCAACCCAGCCGAGGTGCCCACCCCGGCGAAGGTGCACGCGAGGTGCGTACCCGGGGCAAACCGGGCTCCGACTTCGTGCACGCCGCACCTTGGAGCACACTTCGGAGCGCTCCTTGGTGCGCACCATGGTGCCCACCAGGCCGCGCAACCCAGCCAAGGTGTGCGCACCAAGGTGCACGCGAGGTGCGCACCCGGGGCAAACCGGGGTCCGACTTCGTGCACGCCGCACCTTGGAGCACACATCGGGGCGCTCCCGGGTTCGCACCGGCGTTGCGCACCGTGGTGGGCACCTCGGAGCACACCAAGGTGGGCAGCGAGGTGCGCACCTTTGATGCGATGCCTTCACTAATTTCCATAAAAGGCAAAAAAAAAACGAGATTTTAAAATTTCCGTTTTGAAAGATAGTGAGAAAAAGGGAATGCTGGTGCCATCTTGAGCCCGCCCTGGTGCGCAGCCCAGCCAAGGTGTGCGCACCAAGGTGCCCACCCTGGCGAAGGTGCGCGCCCAGGGCAATTAACCCAACTTCCAACTTCGCGCGCGCCAGGGTGGGAGCGCACCCAACAACCGGGCCTGGGAAGAGCCAATGCGAGAAACCCCACCAAACGCTCTGACAAAAAAAGAGGGGGCGCTCCAGTAACCCCGCTTCGGAGCGCACCCTGGGCAAACCCAGCCAAGGTGCCCACCCCGGCCAAGGTGCAGGCGAGGTGCGCACCCGGGGCAAACCGGGCTCCGACAACGTGCACGCCGCACCTTGGAGCACACTTCGTAGCGCTCCCGGGTGCGCACCTCAGAGCACACCAAGGTGGGCAGCGAGGTGCGCACCTTTGATGCGCTGCCTTCACTAATTTCCAGAAAAGGCAAAAAAAAAAGGAGATTTTAAAATTTCCGTTTTGAAAGATAGTGAAAAAAACGGAACGCGCGTGCCATCTTGAGCCCGCCCTGGTGCGCAGCCCAGGTAAGGTGCCCACCCTGGCAAAGGTGCGCACCCGGGCAATTAACCCTACTTCCGACTTCGTGCGCGCCAGGGTGGCAACCGGGCCTCGGAAGAGCCAATGCGAGAAACCCCACCAAACGCTCCGACAAAAAAAGAGGCGGCGCTCCAATAACCCCGCTTCGGAGCGCAGCCGGGGCAAACCCAGCCAAGGTGCCCACCCCGACGAAGGTGCACGCGAGGTGCGCACCCGGGGCAAACCGGGCTCCGACAACGTGCACGCAGCACCTTGGAGCACACTTCGAAGCACTCCCGGGTGCCCACCGGCGTTGCGCACCGTGGTGGGCAGCGAGGTGCGCACCTTTGATGCGCTGCCTTCACTAATTTCCAGAAAAAGGCAAAAAAAAATGAGATTTTAAAATTTCCGTTTTGAAAGATAGTGAAAAAAAAGGAACGCGGGTGCCATCTTGAGCCCGCCCTGGTGCGCAGCCCAGGCAAGGCATGCGCACCAAGGTGCCCACCCGAGGTGCACACCCGGGGCAAACCGGGCTCCGACTTCGTGCAGGCCGCACCTTGGAGCACACTTCGGAGCGCTCCTTGGTGCGCACCATGGTGCCCACCAGGGCGCGCAACCCAGCCAAGGTCTGCACACTAAGGTGCCCACCCCGGCGAAGGTGCACGCGAGGTGCGCACCCGGGGCAAACCGGGCTCCGACTTCGTGCACGCCATGGTGCCCACCGCGGCGAAGGTGCACGCGAGGTGCGCACCCGGGGCAAACCGGGCTCCGACTTCGTGCACGCCGCACCTTGGAGCACACTTCGGAGCGCTCCTTGGTGCGCACCATGGTGCCCACCAGGGCGCGCAACCCAGCCAAGGTGTGCGCACCAAGGTGCACGCGAGGTGCGCACCCGGGGCAAACCGGGGTCCGACTTCGTGCACGCCGCACCTTGGAGCACACATCGGAGCGCTCCCAGGTTCGCACCAGCGTTGCGCACCTTTGATGCGCTGCCTTCACTAATTTCCAGAAAAGGCAAAAAAAAACGATATTTTAAAATTTCCGTTCTGAAAGATAGTGAAAAAAACGGAACGCGGGTGCCATCTTGAGCCCTTCCTGGTGCGCAGCCCAGGCAAGTTGTGCGCACCAAGGTGCCCACCCTGGCGGAGGTGCGCGCCCGGGGCAAACCGGGCTCCGACTTCGTGCACTGCATGGTGCCCACCAAGGCGCGCAACCCAGCCAAGGTGCCCACCGCAGCGAAGGTGCACGCGAGGTGCACACCCGGGGCAAACCGGGCTCCGACTTCGTGCACGCCGCACCTTGGAGCACACTTCAGAGCGCTCCTTGGTGCGCACCAGGGCGCGCAACCCAGCCGAGGTGCCCACCCCGGCGAAGGTGCACGCGAGGTGCGCACCCGGGGCAAACCGGGCTCCGACTTCGTGCACGCCATGGTGCCCACCGCGGCGAAGGTGCGCACCCGGGGCAAACCGGGCTCCGACTTCGTGCACGCCGCACCTTGGAGCACACTTCGGAGCGCTCCTTGGTGCGCACCATGGTGCCCACCAGGCCGCGCAACCCAGCCAAGGTGTGCGCACCAAGGTGCACGCGAGGTGCGCACCCGGGGCAAACCGGGGTCCGACTTCGTGCACGCCGCACCTTGGAGCACACATCGGGGCGCTCCCGGGTTCGCACCGGCGTTGCGCACCGTGGTGGGCACCTCGGAGCACACCAAGGTGGGCAGCGAGGTGCGCACCTTTGATGCGATGCCTTCACTAATTTCCATAAAAGGCAAAAAAAAAACGAGATTTTAAAATTTCCGTTTTGAAAGATAGTGAGAAAAAGGGAATGCTGGTGCCATCTTGAGCCCGCCCTGGTGCGCAGCCCAGCCAAGGTTTGCGCACCAAGGTGCCCACCCTGGCGAAGGTGCGCGCCCGGGCAATTAACCCAACTTCCAACTTCGCGCGCGCCAGGGTGGGAGCGCACCCAACAACCGGGCCTGGGAAGAGCCAATGCGAGAAACCCCACCAAACTCTCTGACAAAAAAAGAGGGGGCGCTCCAGTAACCCCGCTTCGGAGCGCACCCTGGGCAAACCCAGCCAAGGTGCCCACCCCGGCCAAGGTGCAGGCGAGGTGCGCACCCGGGGCAAACCGGGCTCCGACAACGTGCACGCCGCACCTTGGAGCACACTTCGTAGCGCTCCCGGGTGCGCACCTCAGAGCACACCAAGGTGGGCAGCGAGGTGCGCACCTTTGATGCGCTGCCTTCACTAATTTCCAGAAAAGGCAAAAAAAAAAGGAGATTTTAAAATTTCCGTTTTGAAAGATAGTGAAAAAAACGGAACGCGCGTGCCATCTTGAGCCCGCCCTGGTGCGCAGCCCAGGTAAGGTGCCACCCTGGCAAAGGTGCGCACCCGGGCAATTAACCCTACTTCCGACTTCGTGCGCGCCAGGGTGGCAACCGGGCCTCGGAAGAGCCAATGCGAGAAACCCCACCAAACGCTCCGACAAAAAAAGAGGCGGCGCTCCAATAACCCCGCTTCGGAGCGCAGCCGGGGCAAACCAAGCCAAGGTGCCCACCCCGACGAAGGTGCACGCGAGGTGCGCACCCGGGGCAAACCGGGCTCCGACAACGTGCACGCAGCACCTTGGAGCACACTTCGAAGCACTCCCGGGTGCCCACCGGCGTTGCGCACCGTGGTGGGCAGCGAGGTGCGCACCTTTGATGCGCTGCCTTCACTAATTTCCAGAAAAAGGCAAAAAAAAATGAGATTTTAAAATTTCCGTTTTGAAAGATAGTGAAAAAAAAGGAACGCGGGTGCCATCTTGAGCCCGCCCTGGTGCGCAGCCCAGGCAAGGCATGCGCACCAAGGTGCCCACCCGAGGTGCACACCCGGGGCAAACCGGGCTCCGACTTCGTGCAGGCCGCACCTTGGAGCACACTTCGGAGCGCTCCTTGGTGCGCACCATGGTGCCCACCAGGGCGCACCCGAGGCAAACCGGGCTCCGACTTCGTGCACGCCGCACCTTGGAGCACACATCGGAGCGCTCCCAGGTTCGCACCAGCGTTGCGCACCTTTGATGCGCTGCCTTCACTAATTTCCAGAAAAGGCAAAAAAAAACGATATTTTAAAATTTCCGTTCTGAAAGATAGTGAAAAAAACGGAACGCGGGTGCCATCTTGAGCCCTTCCTGATGCGCAGCCCAGGCAAGTTGTGCGCACCAAGGTGCCCACCCTGGCGGAGGTGCGCGCCCGGGGCAAACCGGGCTCCGACTTCGTGCACTGCATGGTGCCCACCAAGGCGCGCAACCCAGCCAAGGTGCCCACCGCAGCGAAGGTGCACGCGAGGTGCGCACCCGAGGTGCACACCCGGGGCAAACCGGGCTCCGACTTCGTGCACGCCGCACCTTGGAGCACACTTCAGAGCGCTCCTTGGTACGCACCAGGGCGCGCAACCCAGCCAAGGTGCTCACCCCGGCGAAGGTGCACGCGAGGTGCGCACCCGGGGCAAACCGGGCTCGGACTTCGTGCACGCCGCACCTTGGAGCACACATCGGAGCGCTCCCGGGTTCGCACCAGCATTGCGCACCTTTGATGCGCTGCCTTCACTAATTTCCAGAAAAGGCAAAAAAAAGAAAAAAATGAGATTTTAAAATTTCCGTTTTGAAAGATAGTGAAAAAAACGGAACGCGGGTGCCATCTTGAGCCCGCCCTGGTGTGCAGCCCAGGCAAGTTGTGCGCACCAAGGCACCCACCCTGGCCAAGGTGGGTCACGGGGTGGGTCCTAGGGTGGGTAACGGGGTGGGTACTAAGGTGCGTGCCAAGGTGGGTCATAGGGTGGGTGCCAAGGTGGGCACCAGGGTGGGTGTGCACCAACCCTAGCCAGGGTAGGTCACGGGGTGGTTGTCGGGGTGGGCGTCAAGGAGCCAAGGTGGGTGGCAAGTAGCCAAGTTGCGTGCCAAGGTGGGTGTCGGGGTGGGTGCCAAGGATCCAAGGTGGGTGCCAAGGAACCAAGGTGGGTGTCTGGGTGGGTGCCGAGGTGGGAGCCAGGGTGGGTCCCAAGGTGAGTGCAAAGGTGGGTGCCAGGGTCAAGGTGAGTGCCAATGTGGGTTCCAAGGTGCCAGGGTCAGGGTGAGTGCCAATGTGGGTTCAAAGGTGCTAAGTTGGGTGCGAGGTTGGGTGCGAGGGTGGGTGGGTGCCAAGGTGTGCTAGGTGGAAGCCCGGGTGGGTCGGCATCCCATGGGTGTCGAGTTGGGTGCCTGATGGGTGCTTCTTGTCAAGTTTTAGTCGTCGGGACTCATTTCGAGCCTTAGAGGTCGTTTCTTGTCCGGTTGCCCTGTCTTCGACCTGGGAACCCAATTTTGGTCCTCGGGTCCCATTTTTTTTTGTCTCGCATCCCACTTTTGGCCTGTGGCCTTTTCGGGGTCGATTCTCGTTTTGGGCATCAGAGCATGTTTCTTCTCCTAAAACCCAATATTTGTTTATTAAGTCTCGGAACACATTTTTGTTCTCGTGGACCCATCATGGGTCTTGGAACGCATTTGTGGTCCTTGGGTCCCATTTTGCATCCCGAAACTTGTGTTTTGGTGCTTGATCCCTATTTTGGGTGCCCACCTTGCACCAAGTGCGCACCCGGGGCAAACCGAGCGCCTTGGTGCACCGGGGCAAGATCGAGCGTGCACCCGAGGCGCCCCGAACATGCACCAAGGTGCACTCGGCCCACATGTGAGCGCAGGTCGTTGCGCCCGAGGTGGTGTGTGGGCACCGCGTTGCAGACGGGACACTGCACGCACACGACGCCCCCTCCAGGTGCACGCACGTAGGCCGGGCCGGGTGCACACCCGACGCCCTAGCAAGGTGCGCGCACCCGGGCAGGGCTCACACTTGGCGAACGGGGCGCACTTCGCGAGGGAGGGTGTGCACCTCGACGGGGGTGGGTGGCCGGGGTGGATTCGCACGTGGGTCGCGGTTTGCTAAGTACACACTGCGACAAGCTCATAACGGGTGCGATCATACCAGCGTTAGTGCACCGGATCCCATCAGAACTCCGCAGTTAAGCGCGCTTGGGCCGGAGTAGTACTGGGATGGGTGACCTCCCGGGAAGTCCCGGTGTTGCACCCTTTTTTAGTTTTTCGCCGGGCGTCGCAATGCTATTTGAATAAACCTTTTGCCCGTTTGCGTTCTCGTCGGGGCCGGGCCGGGCCGGGGTGCGCTGCCCGCACTACCGCGCGCGCGGGGGCGACACCGAGCGCGCACCCGAGGCGCCCCGAGCACACAGGCCACGGTGCAACCCGGGCGTTGTGCGCGCACCCCGGTGCGCCCGAGGTGCTGCGCGCGCACCCAGGTGAAATCGGTGTGCACCTCGGCCAGTGCGCGCTCGGTCGAGTCGCGCACGTTGGCCAAGGTGCACGGTGATGTTTCTTACTCTAAGGTTCCGCACCAGACGCCCGGGACAGGTGAGCGAAGCTGGGCGGGGCCGGGTGCGCGGCCGGGGCAGGTGCACGCAGCTGGAGAGAGCTTTGGAGCACACTTCGGAGCGCACCAATGATGCGCTCCATTCAAAAGTTTCCTGAAAAGGCAAAAAAAGTTGAGATTATAGAATTTCCCACTTGAGAGATTGTAAAAAAAAAAAATTTAAAATGAAGGAAACGCGGGTGCCAAGGTGTGCGCAGCCCAGCCAAGGTGTGCGCACCAAGGCGCCCACCCTGGCGAAGGTGCACGCAAGGTGCGCACCCGAGGCAAACCGGACAATTAACCCAACTTTCGACTTCGCGCGCACCTTGGAGCGCACTTCGGAGCGCTCCTTGGTGCGCACCAATCTTGGGCACCTCGGAGTGCACCATGGCGCCCACCAAGGTGCGCACCCGGGGCAAACCGAGCTCCGACTTCGTGCGCACCTTGGAGCGCACGAAAGGTGCGCACCATGGCGCCCACCAAGGTGCGCAGCCCAGCCAAGGCGTGCGCATCAAGGTGCGCACCCTGGCGAAGGTGCGCACCCGGGGCAAACCGAGCTCCGACTTCGTGCGCACCTTGGAGCGCACAAAAGGTGCGCAACCCAGCCAAGGTGTGCGCACCCCGGTCAAACCGAGCTCCGAATCGTGCGCACCAGAGGTGCACGCCATCGTGCGCACCTTGGAGCACACTTCGGAGCCCTCCTTGGTGCGCGCCGATGTTGCGCACCTCGGAGCGCACCCGGGGAAAACAATGCAATTAACCCGACTTTCGACTTCGTGGGCACCTCGGAGCGCTCTCGGGTTCGCACCTCGGAGCACACCGAGGTGCGCACCTTTGATGCGCTGCCTTCACCAATTTCCAGAAAAGGCAAGAAAACATTGAGAAGGTGTGCGCACCGAGGTGCCCACCCTGGCGAAGGTGCACGCGAGGTGCGCACCCGGGGCAAACCGGGCTCCGACTTCGTGCACGCCGCACCTTGGAGCACACTTCGGAGCGCTCCTTGGTGCGCACCAGGGCGCGCAACCCAGCCGAGGTGCCCACCCCGGCGAAGGTGCACGCGAGGTGCGCACCCGGGGCAAACCGGGCTCCGACTTCGTGCACGCCATGGTGCCCACCGCGGCGAAGGTGCACGCGAGGTGCGCACCCGGGGCAAACCGGGCTCCGACTTCGTGCACGCCGCACCTTGGAGCACACTTCGGAGCGCTCCTTGGTGCGCACCATGGTGCCCACCAGGGCGCGCAACCCCGCCGAAGGTGCACGCGAGGTGCGCACCCGGGGCAAACCGGGCTCCGACTTCGTGCACGCCGCACCTTGGAGCACACTTCGGAGCGCTCCTTGGTGCGCACCATGGTGCCCACCAGGGCGCGCAACCCCGCCGAAGGTGCACGCGAGGTGCGCACCCGGGGCAAACCGGGCTCCGACTTCGTGCACGCCATGGTGCGCACCGCGGCGAAGGTGCGCACCCGGGGCAAACCGGGCTCCGACTTCGTGCACGCCGCACCTTGGAGCACACTTCGGAGCGCTCCTTGGTGCGCACCAGGGCGCGCAACCCAGCCGAGGTGCCCACCCCGGCGAAGGTGCACGCGAGGTGCGTACCCGGGGCAAACCGGGCTCCGACTTCGTGCACGCCGCACCTTGGAGCACACTTCGGAGCGCTCCTTGGTGCGCACCATGGTGCCCACCAGGCCGCGCAACCCAGCCAAGGTGTGCGCACCAAGGTGCACGCGAGGTGCGCACCCGGGGCAAACCGGGGTCCGACTTCGTGCACGCCGCACCTTGGAGCACACATCGGGGCGCTCCCGGGTTCGCACCGGCGTTGCGCACCGTGGTGGGCACCTCGGAGCACACCAAGGTGGGCAGCGAGGTGCGCACCTTTGATGCGATGCCTTCACTAATTTCCATAAAAGGCAAAAAAAAAACGAGATTTTAAAATTTCCGTTTTGAAAGATAGTGAGAAAAAGGGAATGCTGGTGCCATCTTGAGCCCGCCCTGGTGCGCAGCCCAGCCAAGGTGTGCGCACCAAGGTGCCCACCCTGGCGAAGGTGCGCGCCCGGGCAATTAACCCAACTTCCAACTTCGCGCGCGCCAGGGTGGGAGCGCACCCAACAACCGGGCCTGGGAAGAGCCAATGCGAGAAACCCCACCAAACGCTCTGACAAAAAAAGAGGGGGCGCTCCAGTAACCCCGCTTCGGAGCGCACCCTGGGCAAACCCAGCCAAGGTGCCCACCCCGGCCAAGGTGCAGGCGAGGTGCGCACCCGGGGCAAACCGGGCTCCGACAACGTGCACGCCGCACCTTGGAGCACACTTCGTAGCGCTCCCGGGTGCGCACCTCAGAGCACACCAAGGTGGGCAGCGAGGTGCGCACCTTTGATGCGCTGCCTTCACTAATTTCCAGAAAAGGCAAAAAAAAAAGGAGATTTTAAAATTTCCGTTTTGAAAGATAGTGAAAAAAACGGAACGCGCGTGCCATCTTGAGCCCGCCCTGGTGCGCAGCCCAGGTAAGGTGCCCACCCTGGCAAAGGTGCGCACCCGGGCAATTAACCCTACTTCCGACTTCGTGCGCGCCAGGGTGGCAACCGGGCCTCGGAAGAGCCAATGCGAGAAACCCCACCAAACGCTCCGACAAAAAAAAAAAAGAGGCGGCGCTCCAATAACCCCGCTTCGGAGCGCAGCCGGGGCAAACCCAGCCAAGGTGCCCACCCCGACGAAGGTGCACGCGAGGTGCGCACCCGGGGCAAACCGGGCTCCGACAACGTGCACGCAGCACCTTGGAGCACACTTCGAAGCACTCCCGGGTGCCCACCCGTCGTTGCGCACCGTGGTGGGCAGCGAGGTGCGCACCTTTGATGCGCTGCCTTCACTAATTTCCAGAAAAAGGCAAAAAAAAATGAGATTTTAAAATTTCCGTTTTGAAAGATAGTGAAAAAAAAGGAACGCGGGTGCCATCTTGAGCCCGCCCTGGTGCGCAGCCCAGGCAAGGCATGCGCACCAAGGTGCCCACCCGAGGTGCACACCCGGGGCAAACCGGGCTCCGACTTCGTGCAGGCCGCACCTTGGAGCACACTTCGGAGCGCTCCTTGGTGCGCACCATGGTGCCCACCAGGGCGCGCAACCCAGCCAAGGTCTGCACACTAAGGTGCCCACCCCGGCGAAGGTGCACGCGAGGTGCGCACCCGGGGCAAACCGGGCTCCGACTTCGTGCACGCCATGGTGCCCACCGCGGCGAAGGTGCACGCGAGGTGCGCACCCGGGGCAAACCGGGCTCCGACTTCGTGCACGCCGCACCTTGGAGCACACTTCGGAGCGCTCCTTGGTGCGCACCATGGTGCCCACCAGGGCGCGCAACCCAGCCAAGGTGTGCGCACCAAGGTGCACGCGAGGTGCGCACCCGGGGCAAACCGGGGTCCGACTTCGTGCACGCCGCACCTTGGAGCACACATCGGAGCGCTCCCAGGTTCGCACCAGCGTTGCGCACCTTTGATGCGCTGCCTTCACTAATTTCCAGAAAAGGCAAAAAAAAACGATATTTTAAAATTTCCGTTCTGAAAGATAGTGAAAAAAACGGAACGCGGGTGCCATCTTGAGCCCTTCCTGGTGCGCAGCCCAGGCAAGTTGTGCGCACCAAGGTGCCCACCCTGGCGGAGGTGCGCGCCCGGGGCAAACCGGGCTCCGACTTCGTGCACTGCATGGTGCCCACCAAGGCGCGCAACCCAGCCAAGGTGCCCACCGCAGCGAAGGTGCACGCGAGGTGCACACCCGGGGCAAACCGGGCTCCGACTTCGTGCACGCCGCACCTTGGAGCACACTTCAGAGCGCTCCTTGGTGCGCACCAGGGCGCGCAACCCAGCCGAGGTGCCCACCCCGGCGAAGGTGCACGCGAGGTGCGCACCCGGGGCAAACCGGGCTCCGACTTCGTGCACGCCATGGTGCCCACCGCGGCGAAGGTGCGCACCCGGGGCAAACCGGGCTCCGACTTCGTGCACGCCGCACCTTGGAGCACACTTCGGAGCGCTCCTTGGTGCGCACCATGGTGCCCACCAGGCCGCGCAACCCAGCCAAGGTGTGCGCACCAAGGTGCACGCGAGGTGCGCACCCGGGGCAAACCGGGGTCCGACTTCGTGCACGCCGCACCTTGGAGCACACATCGGGGCGCTCCCGGGTTCGCACCGGCGTTGCGCACCATGGTGGGCACCTCGGAGCACACCAAGGTGGGCAGCGAGGTGCGCACCTTTGATGCGATGCCTTCACTAATTTCCATAAAAGGCAAAAAAAAAACGAGATTTTAAAATTTCCGTTTTGAAAGATAGTGAGAAAAAGGGAATGCTGGTGCCATCTTGAGCCCGCCCTGGTGCGCAGCCCAGCCAAGGTTTGCGCACCAAGGTGCCCACCCTGGCGAAGGTGCGCGCCCGGGCAATTAACCCAACTTCCAACTTCGCGCGCGCCAGGGTGGGAGCGCACCCAACAACCGGGCCTGGGAAGAGCCAATGCGAGAAACCCCACCAAACTCTCTGACAAAAAAAGAGGG
The DNA here is from genome assembly GCF_030272615.1 of Cryptomeria japonica. Lineage (NCBI taxonomy): Eukaryota > Viridiplantae > Streptophyta > Pinopsida > Cupressales > Cupressaceae > Cryptomeria > Cryptomeria japonica. The sequence goes on from NW_026729157.1 coordinate 48,825, forward strand.
GGCGCTCCAGTAACCCCGCTTCGGAGCGCACCCTGGGCAAACCCAGCCAAGGTGTGCCCACCCCGGCCAAGGTGCAGGCGAGGTGCGCACCCGGGGCAAACCGGGCTCCGACAACGTGCACGCCGCACCTTGGAGCACACTTCGTAGCGCTCCCGGGTGCGCACCTCAGAGCACACCAAGGTGGGCAGCGAGGTGCGCACCTTTGATGCGCTGCCTTCACTAATTTCCAGAAAAGGCAAAAAAAAAAGGAGATTTTAAAATTTCCGTTTTGAAAGATAGTGAAAAAAACGGAACGCGCGTGCCATCTTGAGCCCGCCCTGGTGCGCAGCCCAGGTAAGGTGCCACCCTGGCAAAGGTGCGCACCCGGGCAATTAACCCTACTTCCGACTTCGTGCGCGCCAGGGTGGCAACCGGGCCTCGGAAGAGCCAATGCGAGAAACCCCACCAAACGCTCCGACAAAAAAAGAGGCGGCGCTCCAATAACCCCGCTTCGGAGCGCAGCCGGGGCAAACCAAGCCAAGGTGCCCACCCCGACGAAGGTGCACGCGAGGTGCGCACCCGGGGCAAACCGGGCTCCGACAACGTGCACGCTAGCACCTTGGAGCACACTTCGAAGCACTCCCGGGTGCCCACCGGCGTTGCGCACCGTGGTGGGCAGCGAGGTGCGCACCTTTGATGCGCTGCCTTCACTAATTTCCAGAAAAAGGCAAAAAAACACTAATTTCCAGAAAAAGGCAAAAAAAAATGAGATTTTAAAATTTCCGTTTTGAAAGATAGTGAAAAAAAAGGAACGCGGGTGCCATCTTGAGCCCGCCCTGGTGCGCAGCCCAGGCAAGGCATGCGCACCAAGGTGCCCACCCGAGGTGCACACCCGGGGCAAACCGGGCTCCGACTTCGTGCAGGCCGCACCTTGGAGCACACTTCGGAGCGCTCCTTGGTGCGCACCATGGTGCCCACCAGGGCGCACCCGAGGCAAACCGGGCTCCGACTTCGTGCACGCCGCACCTTGGAGCACACATCGGAGCGCTCCCAGGTTCGCACCAGCGTTGCGCACCTTTGATGCGCTGCCTTCACTAATTTCCAGAAAAGGCAAAAAAAAACGATATTTTAAAATTTCCGTTCTGAAAGATAGTGAAAAAAACGGAACGCGGGTGCCATCTTGAGCCCTTCCTGATGCGCAGCCCAGGCAAGTTGTGCGCACCAAGGTGCCCACCCTGGCGGAGGTGCGCGCCCGGGGCAAACCGGGCTCCGACTTCGTGCACTGCATGGTGCCCACCAAGGCGCGCAACCCAGCCAAGGTGCCCACCGCAGCGAAGGTGCACGCGAGGTGCGCACCCGAGGTGCACACCCGGGGCAAACCGGGCTCCGACTTCGTGCACGCCGCACCTTGGAGCACACTTCAGAGCGCTCCTTGGTACGCACCAGGGCGCGCAACCCAGCCAAGGTGCTCACCCCGGCGAAGGTGCACGCGAGGTGCGCACCCGGGGCAAACCGGGCTCGGACTTCGTGCACGCCGCACCTTGGAGCACACATCGGAGCGCTCCCGGGTTCGCACCAGCATTGCGCACCTTTGATGCGCTGCCTTCACTAATTTCCAGAAAAGGCAAAAAAAAGAAAAAAATGAGATTTTAAAATTTCCGTTTTGAAAGATAGTGAAAAAAACGGAACGCGGGTGCCATCTTGAGCCCGCCCTGGTGTGCAGCCCAGGCAAGTTGTGCGCACCAAGGCACCCACCCTGGCCAAGGTGGGTCACGGGGTGGGTCCTAGGGTGGGTAACGGGGTGGGTACTAAGGTGCGTGCCAAGGTGGGTCATAGGGTGGGTGCCAAGGTGGGCACCAGGGTGGGTGTGCACCAACCCTAGCCAGGGTAGGTCACGGGGTGGTTGTCGGGGTGGGCGTCAAGGAGCCAAGGTGGGTGGCAAGTAGCCAAGTTGCGTGCCAAGGTGGGTGTCGGGGTGGGTGCCAAGGATCCAAGGTGGGTGCCAAGGAACCAAGGTGGGTGTCTGGGTGGGTGCCGAGGTGGGAGCCAGGGTGGGTCCCAAGGTGAGTGCAAAGGTGGGTGCCAGGGTCAAGGTGAGTGCCAATGTGGGTTCCAAGGTGCCAGGGTCAGGGTGAGTGCCAATGTGGGTTCAAAGGTGCTAAGTTGGGTGCGAGGTTGGGTGCGAGGGTGGGTGGGTGCCAAGGTGTGCTAGGTGGAAGCCCGGGTGGGTCGGCATCCCATGGGTGTCGAGTTGGGTGCCTGATGGGTGCTTCTTGTCAAGTTTTAGTCGTCGGGACTCATTTCGAGCCTTAGAGGTCGTTTCTTGTCCGGTTGCCCTGTCTTCGACCTGGGAACCCAATTTTGGTCCTCGGGTCCCATTTTTTTTTGTCTCGCATCCCACTTTTGGCCTGTGGCCTTTTCGGGGTCGATTCTCGTTTTGGGCATCAGAGCATGTTTCTTCTCCTAAAACCCAATATTTGTTTATTAAGTCTCGGAACACATTTTTGTTCTCGTGGACCCATCATGGGTCTTGGAACGCATTTGTGGTCCTTGGGTCCCATTTTGCATCCCGAAACTTGTGTTTTGGTGCTTGATCCCTATTTTGGGTGCCCACCTTGCACCAAGTGCGCACCCGGGGCAAACCGAGCGCCTTGGTGCACCGGGGCAAGATCGAGCGTGCACCCGAGGCGCCCCGAACATGCACCAAGGTGCACTCGGCCCACATGTGAGCGCAGGTCGTTGCGCCCGAGGTGGTGTGTGGGCACCGCGTTGCAGACGGGACACTGCACGCACACGACGCCCCCTACAGGTGCACGCACGTAGGCCGGGCCGGGTGCACACCCGACGCCCTAGCAAGGTGCGCGCACCCGGGCAGGGCTCACACTTGGCGAACGGGGCGCACTTCGCGAGGGAGGGTGTGCACCTCGACGGGGGTGGGTGGCCGGGGTGGATTCGCACGTGGGTCGCGGTTTGCTAAGTACACACTGCGACAAGCTCATAACGGGTGCGATCATACCAGCGTTAGTGCACCGGATCCCATCAGAACTCCGCAGTTAAGCGCGCTTGGGCCGAAGTAGTACTGGGATGGGTGACCTCCCGGGAAGTCCCGGTGTTGCACCCTTTTTTAGTTTTTCGCCGGGCATCGCAATGCTATTTGAATAAACCTTTTGCCCGTTTGCGTTCTCGTCGGGGCCGGGCCGGGCCGGGGTGCGCTGCCCGCACTACCGCGCGCGCGGGGGGCGACACCGAGCGCGCACCCGAGGCGCCCCGAGCACACAGGCCACGGTGCAACCCGGGCGTTGTGCGCGCACCCCGGTGCGCCCGAGGTGCTGCGCGCGCACCCAGGTGAAATCGGTGTGCACCTCGGCCAGTGCGCGCTCGGTCGAGTCGCGCACGTTGGCCAAGGTGCACGGTGATGTTTCTTACTCTAAGGTTCCGCACCAGACGCCCGGGACAGGTGAGCGAAGCTGGGCGGGGCCGGGTGCGCGGCCGGGGCAGGTGCACGCAGCTGGAGAGAGCTTTGGAGCACACTTCGGAGCGCACCAATGATGCGCTCCATTCAAAAGTTTCCTGAAAAGGCAAAAAAAGTTGAGATTATAGAATTTCCCACTTGAGAGATTGTAAAAAAAAAAAATTTAAAATGAAGGAAACGCGGGTGCCAAGGTGTGCGCAGCCCAGCCAAGGTGTGCGCACCAAGGCGCCCACCCTGGCGAAGGTGCACGCAAGGTGCGCACCCGAGGCAAACCGGACAATTAACCCAACTTTCGACTTCGCGCGCACCTTGGAGCGCACTTCGGAGCGCTCCTTGGTGCGCACCAATCTTGGGCACCTCGGAGTGCACCATGGCGCCCACCAAGGTGCGCACCCGGGGCAAACCGAGCTCCGACTTCGTGCGCACCTTGGAGCGCACGAAAGGTGCGCACCATGGCGCCCACCAAGGTGCGCAGCCCAGCCAAGGCGTGCGCATCAAGGTGCGCACCCTGGCGAAGGTGCGCACCCGGGGCAAACCGAGCTCCGACTTCGTGCGCACCTTGGAGCGCACAAAAGGTGCGCAACCCAGCCAAGGTGTGCGCACCCCGGTCAAACCGAGCTCCGAATCGTGCGCACCAGAGGTGCACGCCATCGTGCGCACCTTGGAGCACACTTCGGAGCCCTCCTTGGTGCGCGCCGATGTTGCGCACCTCGGAGCGCACCCGGGGAAAACAATGCAATTAACCCGACTTTCGACTTCGTGGGCACCTCGGAGCGCTCTCGGGTTCGCACCTCGGAGCACACCGAGGTGCGCACCTTTGATGCGCTGCCTTCACCAATTTCCAGAAAAGGCAAGAAAACATTGAGAAGGTGTGCGCACCGAGGTGCCCACCCTGGCGAAGGTGCACGCGAGGTGCGCACCCGGGGCAAACCGGGCTCCGACTTCGTGCACGCCGCACCTTGGAGCACACTTCGGAGCGCTCCTTGGTGCGCACCAGGGCGCGCAACCCAGCCGAGGTGCCCACCCCGGCGAAGGTGCACGCGAGGTGCGCACCCGGGGCAAACCGGGCTCCGACTTCGTGCACGCCATGGTGCCCACCGCGGCGAAGGTGCACGCGAGGTGCGCACCCGGGGCAAACCGGGCTCCGACTTCGTGCACGCCGCACCTTGGAGCACACTTCGGAGCGCTCCTTGGTGCGCACCATGGTGCCCACCAGGGCGCGCAACCCCGCCGAAGGTGCACGCGAGGTGCGCACCCGGGGCAAACCGGGCTCCGACTTCGTGCACGCCGCACCTTGGAGCACACTTCGGAGCGCTCCTTGGTGCGCACCATGGTGCCCACCAGGGCGCGCAACCCCGCCGAAGGTGCACGCGAGGTGCGCACCCGGGGCAAACCGGGCTCCGACTTCGTGCACGCCATGGTGCGCACCGCGGCGAAGGTGCGCACCCGGGGCAAACCGGGCTCCGACTTCGTGCACGCCGCACCTTGGAGCACACTTCGGAGCGCTCCTTGGTGCGCACCAGGGCGCGCAACCCAGCCGAGGTGCCCACCCCGGCGAAGGTGCACGCGAGGTGCGTACCCGGGGCAAACCGGGCTCCGACTTCGTGCACGCCGCACCTTGGAGCACACTTCGGAGCGCTCCTTGGTGCGCACCATGGTGCCCACCAGGCCGCGCAACCCAGCCAAGGTGTGCGCACCAAGGTGCACGCGAGGTGCGCACCCGGGGCAAACCGGGGTCCGACTTCGTGCACGCCGCACCTTGGAGCACACATCGGGGCGCTCCCGGGTTCGCACCGGCGTTGCGCACCGTGGTGGGCACCTCGGAGCACACCAAGGTGGGCAGCGAGGTGCGCACCTTTGATGCGATGCCTTCACTAATTTCCATAAAAGGCAAAAAAAAAACGAGATTTTAAAATTTCCGTTTTGAAAGATAGTGAGAAAAAGGGAATGCTGGTGCCATCTTGAGCCCGCCCTGGTGCGCAGCCCAGCCAAGGTGTGCGCACCAAGGTGCCCACCCTGGCGAAGGTGCGCGCCCGGGCAATTAACCCAACTTCCAACTTCGCGCGCGCCAGGGTGGGAGCGCACCCAACAACCGGGCCTGGGAAGAGCCAATGCGAGAAACCCCACCAAACGCTCTGACAAAAAAAGAGGGGGCGCTCCAGTAACCCCGCTTCGGAGCGCACCCTGGGCAAACCCAGCCAAGGTGCCCACCCCGGCCAAGGTGCAGGCGAGGTGCGCACCCGGGGCAAACCGGGCTCCGACAACGTGCACGCCGCACCTTGGAGCACACTTCGTAGCGCTCCCGGGTGCGCACCTCAGAGCACACCAAGGTGGGCAGCGAGGTGCGCACCTTTGATGCGCTGCCTTCACTAATTTCCAGAAAAGGCAAAAAAAAAAGGAGATTTTAAAATTTCCGTTTTGAAAGATAGTGAAAAAAACGGAACGCGCGTGCCATCTTGAGCCCGCCCTGGTGCGCAGCCCAGGTAAGGTGCCCACCCTGGCAAAGGTGCGCACCCGGGCAATTAACCCTACTTCCGACTTCGTGCGCGCCAGGGTGGCAACCGGGCCTCGGAAGAGCCAATGCGAGAAACCCCACCAAACGCTCCGACAAAAAAAGAGGCGGCGCTCCAATAACCCCGCTTCGGAGCGCAGCCGGGGCAAACCCAGCCAAGGTGCCCACCCCGACGAAGGTGCACGCGAGGTGCGCACCCGGGGCAAACCGGGC
>NW_026729157.1:65000-87500 GCF_030272615.1 Cryptomeria japonica
AAGAGAGCTCGCTCACGGGAGAGAGAAGCCAAGGAGACCACGAGAGTGCTGAGAGTGGGACAGCGCTGAATAGGCGGGAGAAGCCTGCGCGTATAAACGGAGATATATATCCAATTGCAACGAAGGAACGTGCCAAAGATCGAGAACAATGGCAGAAATGCTAGTAACGTGCACTTCGGGACCAACGCATCACCGGAAGACAACCGCCAAACATCGAAAGAGTCGCGATGCTCCGCAACCTACGTGCAAAGCGGTCGCACACCGGGTAAGGGAGTGAGAGCCCCAAACATAGCTGGGCGAGGCGCTCACTCCGCTCTTTAATATCTCGTTAATACCGCCAAGGAAATGGCACAAGCACACACACACAAGCATCCTCGGAAGAGGACAGTTCGAGTGACAGGTCAAATCCAAGAGTTCCGAAGACTACCTCCAGGAACAATCGGGAACAAGACCGATTACAAGTCGTCGAGTCTGTTACTGGGCGAACACGAGATGCGCACAGGAAATCGATCAGCCCTCACAATGGCCCAAGGCCAGAGATCGGACTGCTACGATTTACCCCAACAATCATCGTGCCACTCTTCGCAGAGAGGTGATAGACGCCAACGAGCCCGCGCATAGCAATCGAGGTGTAAAAAGGGCGTTGAAGGCAGGAAGCCTGGACGAAAGAGGCTACGAGGTCACCTCGAAGCGGTCTAAGAATCGGGCGCACTTGGGGCGACTACCAGTGCCAACCCCTTATCCCGCGGTGCGTCCGACACACAGAAATTTCCAAGGCGGCCAAGGAGCCTCCCCGCATAGCAATCGGGGTGTGAGGTTACGGATGCAGCATTGATAGCAATCGAGGTGTGAGGCGAAGGATGCAGAAGTGAGAGCCGAGGGATGTAGCAGAGATAGCAATCGGGGTGTGTGATGCAGAAGAGATAGCAATCGAGGTGTGCGGTGGGAAGGGCCCAGCAGCCAGAATGCATGAAGCGACGGATGAAGCAGTGATGACAACCGGGCTGTGAGGAGAGGAGGGATGCAGCCAAGAAAGCAATCAGGGCTCGAGGCAAGGGATGCATCAAGGATAGCAATCATGTTGTGAGGCGAGATTCCAAAGGCTAAACGTGAGAGGCTGCAGGGTCGACTCAGAGAGGTCTATGCATGTGAGAGGCTGAAAGCAAGGTCGACTCGGAGCGGTCTATGCATCGGGCGCGCTTGGGGCGACTACCAGTGCCAACCCCTTATCCCGCGACGCGTCCGACAAAGAGAACGTTCCAAGGCGGCAGAGGAGGTTACCAGCCGAAGGATGCAGTAGCAATAACAGGTATAGTTCCGCGGCGGCCGAGAAGACTCACCGCATAGGAATCGGGATGCGAGGCGAGGGATGCGGCGGGAAGGCCCCGACGGCTAAACGGAAGAGGCTGCAGGGCCGCCTCGGAATGGTCCAAGCATCGGATGCGATTGGGACGACTACCAGTGCCAACCCCTTATCCCGCGATGCGTCCGATACACAGATAGTTCCAAGGCGGCCGAGGAGCCTCACCGCATATCAATCGGGGTGCGAGGCGAGGGATGGGGCGGGAAGGCCCCAACGGCTAGACGGAAGAGGCTTCAGGGCCACCTCGGAATGGTCCAAGCATCGGACGCGCTTGGGGCGACTGCCAGTGCCAACCCCTTATCCCGCGATGCGTCCGATACACAGATGGTTCCAAGGCGGCCGAGGAGCCTCACCGCATAGCAATCGGGGGTGCGAGGCGAGGGATGGGGCGGGAAGGCCCCAACGGCTAGACGGAAGAGGCTTCAGGGCCGCCTAGGAATGGTCCAAGCATCGGACACGCTTGGGGCGACTACCAGTGACAGCCCCCTATCCCGCGATGCGTCCGATACGAAGATGGTTCCAAGGCGGCCGAGGAGCCTCACCGCATAGCAATCGGGGTGCGAGGTGGGGGATGCGGCGAGATGGCCCCAACGGCTAGACGGAAGAGGCCACAGGGCCGCGTCGGAATAGTCCAAGCATCGGACGCGCTTGGGGCGACTACCAGTGACAACCCCTTATCCCGCGATGCGTCCGATACGAAGATAGTTCCAAGGCGGCCGAGGAGCCTCACCGCATAGCAATCGGGGTGCGAGGTGGGGGATGCGGCGAGATGGCCCCAACGGCTAGACGGAAGAGGCTGCAGGGCCGCCTCGGAATAGTCCAAGCATCGGACGCGCTTGGGGCCACTACCAGTGACAACCCCTTATCCCGCGATGCGTCCGATACGAAGATAGTTCCAAGGCGGCCGAAGAGCCTCACCGCATAGCAATCGGGGTGCGAGGTGGGGGATGCGGCGAGATGGCCCCAACGGCTAGACGGAAGAGGCCACAGGGCCGCCTCGGAATAGTCCAAGCATCGGACGCGCTTGGGGCGACTACCAGTGACAACCCCTTATCCCGCGATGCGTCCGATACGAAGATAGTTCCCAGGCGGCCGAGGAGCCTCACCGCATAGCAATCGGGGTGCGAGGCGAGGGATGCGGCGAGATGGCCCCAAAGGCTAGACGGAAGAGGCTGCAGGGCTGCCTCGGAATAGTCCAAGCATCGGACGCGCTTGGGGCGACTACCACTGCCAACCCCTTATCCCGCGATGCGTCCGATACACAGATAGTTCCGAGGCGGCCGAGGAGGTGGGGGATGCAGCGAGATGGCCCCAACGGCTAGACGGAAGAGGCTGCAGGGCCGCCTCGGAATAGTCCAAGCATCGGACGCGCTTGGGGCGACTACCAGTGACAACCCCTTATCCCGCGATGCGTCCGATACACAGATAGTTCCGAGGCGGCCAAGGAGCCTCACCGCATAGCAATCGTGGTGCGAGGTGGGGGATGCGGCGAGATGGCCCCAACGGCTAGACGGAAGAGGCTGCAGGGCCGCCTCGGAATGGTCCAAGCATCGGATGCGCTTGGGGCGACTACCACTGCCAACCCCTTATCCCGCGATGCGTCCGATACACAGATAGTTCCAAGGCGGCCGAGGAGCCTCACAGCATAGCAATCAGGGTGCGAGGCGAGGGATGCGGCGAGAAAGCCCCAACGGCTAGAGGGAAGAGGCTTCAGGTCCGCCTCGGAATGGTCCAAGCATCGGACGCGCTTGGGGCGACTACCAGTGACAACCCCTTATCCCGCGACGCGTCCGATACACAGATAGTTCCAAGGCGGCCGAGGAGCCTCACCGCATAGCAATCGGGGTGCGAGGCGAGGGATGCGGCGAGAAGGACCCAACGGCTACACGGAAGAGGCTTCGGGGCCGCCTCGGAATGGTCCAAGCATCGGACGCGCTTGGGGCGACTACCAGTGACAACCCCTTATCCCGCGACGCGTCCGATACACAGATAGTTCCAAGGCGGCCGAGGAGCCTCACCGCATAGCAATCGGGGTGCGAGGCGAGGGATGCGGCGAGAAGGACCCAACGGCTAGACGGAAGAGGCTTCGGGGCCGCCTCGGAATGGTCCAAGCATCGGACGCGCTTGGGGCGACTACCAGTGACAACCCCTTATCCCGCGACGCGTCCGATACACAGATAGTTCCAAGGCGGCCGAGGAGCCTCACCGCATAGCAATCGGGGTGCGAGGCGAGGGATGCGGCGAGAAGGACCCAACGGCTAGACGGAAGAGGCTTCGGGTCCGCCTCGGAATGGTCCAAGCATCGGACGCGCTTGGGGCGACTACCAGTGACAACCCCTTATCCCGCGACGCGTCCGATACACAGATAGTTCCAAGGCGGCCGAGGAGCCTCACCGCATAGCAATCGGGGTGCGAGGCGAGGGATGCGGCGAGAAGGACCCAACGGCTAGACGGAAGAGGCTTCGGGTCCGCCTCGGAATGGTCCAAGCATCGGACGCGCTTGGGGCGACTACCAGTGACAACCCCTTATCCCGCGACGCGTCCGATACACAGATAGTTCCAAGGCGGCCGAGGAGCCTCACCGCATAGCAATCGGGGTGCGAGGCGAGGGATGCGGCGAGAAGGACCCAACGGCTAGACGGAAGAGGCTTCGGGTCCGCCTCGGAATGGTCCAAGCATCGGACGCGCTTGGGGCGACTACCAGTGACAACCCCTTATCCCGCGACGCGTCCGATACACAGATAGTTCCGAGGCGGCCGAGGAGCCTCACCGCATAGCAATCGGGGTGCGAGGCGAAGGATGCGGCGAGAAGGACCCAACGGCTAGACGGAAGAGGCTTCGGGTCCGCCTCGGAATGGTCCAAGCATCGGACGCGCTTGGGGCGACTACCAGTGACAACCCCTTATCCCGCGACGCGTCCGATACACAGATAGTTCCAAGGCGGCCGAGGAGCCTCACCGCATAGCAATCGGGGTGCGAGGCGAGGGATGCGGCGAGAAGGACCCAACGGCTAGACGGAAGAGGCTTCAGGGCCGCCTCGGAATGGTCCAAGCATCGAACGCGCTTGGGGCGACTACCAGTGACAACCCCTTATCCCGCGACGCGTCCGATACACAGATAGTTCCGAGGCGGCCGAGGAGCCTCACCGCATAGCAATCGGGGTGCGAGGCGAGGGATGCGGCGAGAAGGACCCAACGGCTAGACGGAAGAGGCTTCAGGGCCGCCTCGGAATGGTCCAAGCATCGGACGCGCTTGGGGCGACTACCAGTGACAACCCCTTATCCCGCGACGCGTCCGATACACAGATAGTTCCGAGGCGGCCGAGGAGCCTCACCGCATAGCAATCGGGGTGCGAGGCGAGGGATGCGGCGAGAAGGACCCAACGGCTAGACGGAAGAGGCTTCAGGGCCGCCTCGGAATGGTCCAAGCATCGGACGCGCTTGGGGCGACTACCAATGACAACCCCTTATCCCGCGACGCGTCCGATACACAGATAGTTCCGAGGCGGCCGAGGAGCCTCACCGCATAGCAATCGGGGTGCGAGGCGAGGGATGCGGCGAGAAGGACCCAACGGCTAGACGGAAGAGGCTTCAGGGCCGCCTCGGAATGGTCCAAGCATCGGACGCGCTTGGGGCGACTACCAGTGACAACCCCTTATCCCGCGACGCGTCCGATACACAGATAGTTCCGAGGCGGCCGAGGAGCCTCACCGCATAGCAATCGGGGTGCGAGGCGAGGGATGCGGCGAGAAGGACCCAACGGCTAGACGGAAGAGGCTTCAGGGCCGCCTCGGAATGGTCCAAGCATCGGACGCGCTTGGGGCGACTACCGTTGCCAACCCCTTATCCCGCGATGCGTCTGATACACAGATAGTTCCGAGGCGGCCGAGGAGCCTCACCGCATAGCAATCGGGTTGCGAGGCAGATTATTGGGAAGGGAACCCCCTGGGATGCGGCTCAAGCAGTGCCCAAAGGGACTGGAATGCGGAATCACATCGAGAGACCCAAATGCTATACGAGGGCTCAAATCGAATTATCGATTTGGCCACGACATGGACGCATCGGAACGACTACCTTTGCCGAACCACTCGCAATTGCATCCATACCGAAACCAATAGACATTTCCGTTAGAGCCCTCGCATAGCATTCGGGAATCTCGCATGCCCCTCTAAATCGACCAATGCTGGCGCTCAATGAAAATCCGAGCGCTACCACCGTTCGAGCGCCAGCATTGGTCGAGTTAGAGGGGCACGGGGGAGAATGCTCCAGTCAACACCTCCCCTATATAAGTTATTTGTCCGATTCTCGCACAACCGTAGTCTGCCTCGTCGAATCAAACAACGGTCCCAGATTCCGACTTCCGTTCCGTAGAGACCCAAAAGCTAGATGGAGGCTCGCAAGAAAGAGAGTCGGCGCATAGCAATCGGGTTTCTCGAACGTTTAGGGACCGAGCTCACTTGCGGATAGGGCAAAATCCGCCAAGCAACCCAAAAGCTAGACGGGGGCTCGAATCGAATCGCCTAGGCGGCCACAACAACGACGTGTTGGATCGACTACCAGTGCCAAACCATTCAGCAAGACTAGTCTGTGTCGAGGCCGGATAGAGATTCTCAGAGAGCGCCCGCATAGCATTTAGGAGACCTGCCGCGTCCCTCACACTCGACAAATGGTGGTGCACGTTTATAAATCCGAGCGATCCCAACCCTTTCAAGCACCAACATCGGTCGAGATAGAGGGGCACGGAGGGGGCTGCGTGAGACAACACAGTCCCCTATATAAGTTATTTGTCCGATTCTCACACATCCGAAGAATGGTCATCAAATCGGACAACAGCCCAAACTTCCGACTTCCGTCCCAGAAAGCCCAAGAGCTATCTAAAACGTTCATGGCCGGAACTCGATCGCGGCTATACCAGTCCGCCAAGCAACCCAAAAGCTAGACTGGAGCTCTAGTCGAATCACCTCTGTGGCCATTGCAAGGACGTGTTGGAGCGACTACCATTGCCGAACCATTCCGCAGGTCGAGTGCATACCAAGGCCGCATAGAGATTCACGATGAGCTCCTGCATAGCAATCAGGAGACTTGCCGTGTCCATCACAATCGATAAATCCTGGTGCAAGATTTTTGCATCCGAGCGCTCCAACCAGTCGAGCACCAGCATCAATCGACATAAACGGGCACGGGGGGAGGATGCTCGAGAACACTACCTCCCCTATATAAGTTATTTGTCCGATTCTCAAGCAGCCGAAGTCTGGTCATCGAATCGGGTCAAAGACCACAACTTCCGACTTTACCCACAATGCAAGTCATCGAATCGAACATCGGCCCCCGAGTCGGACTCCATGCGTATGTCAGGTCATCGGACCCAAATTCCGCCTTCCTGCGCATGGCGGGCCATCAATATCAACTCGGTCATCGGACCCAAACTCCGCCTTTTTGCGTATGGCACGCCTTCAAATCGGTCATCGGACCCAAATTCCGCCTTCCTGTGCATGGCGGGCCATCAACATCAACTCGGTCATCGGACCCAAATTCCGCCTTTCTGCGCATGGCACGCCATCAACTCGGTCATCGGACCCAAATTCCGCCTTCCTGCGCATGGCAGGTCATCGGACACAAATTCAGACCTCGCCAATATGCCTACGTATCGAATCGGTCATCGGACCCAACTTCCGACTTCATCCATACTGTAGGGTCTTTGAGGTTGGCGCGGTGCGCTCAACCCAGGGAGTCGACCCATCGAAGCATACACCTCCCCTATATAAGCTATTTGTCCGATTCCCACACCTGTGTAGTTTGCACCTCTGACCAGGACATCGACCCCAACTTCCGAACTCGACTGCAACGACGGCACCAGCGCCTTGGTGCGCACCTTGCGACGCACAGTCCCAACATTCGCCTTCCTGCACATGGCAGGTCATCGGACCCAAATTCCGACCTCGCGAGTATGCCTACATATCGAATCGGTCATCGGACCCAACTTCCGACTTCATCCATACCGTAGGGTCTTTGAGGTTGGCGCGGTGCGCTCAACCCGGGGAGTCGACCCAACGAAGCATACACCTCCCCTATATAAGCTATTTGTCCGATTCCCACACCTGTGTAGTTTGCACCTCCGATCAAGACATCGACCCCAACTTCCGAACTCGCCTCCAACGACCGAACCAGCGCCTTGGTGCGCACCTTGCAACGCACAGTGCCAACATTCGCCTTCCTGCACGTGGCAGGTCATCGGACCCAAATTCCGACCTCGCGAGTATGCCTACATATCGAATCGGTCATCGGACCCAACTTCCGACTTCATCCATACCGTAGGGTCTTTGAGGTTGGCGCGGTGCGCTCAACCCGGGGAGTCGACCCAACGAAGCATACACCTCCCCTATATAAGCTATTTGTCCGATTCCCACACCTGTGTAGCTTGCACCTCCGATCAGGACATCGACCCCAACTTCCGAACTCGACTAAAAAGACCGCACCAGCGCCTTGGTGTGCACCTTGCAACGCACAGTGTCAACATTCGCCTTCCTGCACATGGCAGGTCATCGGACCCAAATTCCGACCTCATGAGCATACCTACTAATCGAATCGGTCATCGGACCCAACTTCCGACTTCATCCATACCGTAGGGTCTTTGAGGTTGGCGCGGTGCGCTCAACCTGGGGAGTCGACCCATCGAAGCATACACCTCCCCTATATAAGCTATTTGTCCGATTCCGACACCTGTGTAGTTTGCACCTCCGCTCAGGACATCGACCCCAACTTCCGAACTCGCCTGCAACGACCGAACCAGCGCCTTGGTGCGCACCAAAAGTGCGCACTTTTGGAGGGCACTTTTCTGCGCTCCAAAGGTGCGCACTTTTGGAGGGCACTTTTTGGAGGGCACTTTTCTGCGCTCCAAAGGTGCGCACTTTTGGAGGGCACTTTTTGGAGGGCACTTTTCTGCGCTCCAAAGGTGCGCACTTTTGGAGGGCACTTTTTGGAGGGCACTTTTCTGCGCTCCAAAGGTGCGCACTTTTGGAGGGCACTTTTTGGAGGGCACTTTTCTGCGCTCCAAAGGTGCGCACTTTTGGAGGGCACTTTTTGGAGGGCACTTTTCTGCGCTCCAAAGGTGCGCACTTTTGGAGGGCACTTTTTGGAGGGCACTTTTCTGCGCTCCAAAGGTGCGCACTTTTGGAGGGCACTTTTCTGCGCTCCAAAGGTGCGCACTTTTGGAGGGCACTTTTTGGAGGGCACTTTTCTGCGCTCCAAAGGTGCGCACTTTTGGAGGGCACTTTTTGGAGGGCACTTTTCTGCGCTCCAAAGGTGCGCACTTTTGGAGGGCACTTTTTGGAGGGCACTTTTCTGCGCTCCAAAGGTGCGCACTTTTGGAGGGCACTTTTGTGCACTCCAAAGGTGCGCACTTTTGGAGGGCACTTTTCCTGTGCTCCAAAGGTGCACACCTAGGTGAGCACCTTCGACCACACCTTGTAGCACACCAAACTCTGACTTTCGACTTCATCCGCAATGCAGGGTCTTTGAGGTTGGCGCAATGCGCACAACCAGGGGAGTCGACCCATCAAACCCAACACCTCCCCTATATAAGCTATTTGTCTGATTCTCATACATGCGTAGCCTGCAGGAGCAATTAGGACATCGACCCCAACTTTCGGCTTCTAAACGAAAACAAGGTCTTTGAGGTTGGTGTAATGCGAACAACTAGGGGAGTCAACCCATCAAACCCAACACCTCCCCTATATAAGCTATTTGTCTGATTCTCATACATGTGTAGTCTACAGGAGCAATTAGGACATCGACCCCAACTTTTGACTTCTTAACGAAAACAAGGTCTTTGAGGTTGACGTAATGCGCACAACCAGGGGAGTCGACCCATCAAACCCAACACCTCCCCTATATAAGCTATTTGTCCGATTCTCATACATGTGTAGCCTGCAGGAGCCATTAGGACATTGACCCCAACTTTTGACTTCTTAACGAAAACAAGGTCTTTGAGGTTGGCGTAATGCGCACAACCAAGGGAGTTGACCCATCAAACCCAACACCTCCCCTATATAAGCTATTTGTCTGATTCTCATACATGTGTAGCCTGCAACAACGATTAGGACATCCACCCCAACTTCTGAATTCGTCTGCGTTGACCGCACCAAAGGTGCACGCCTTGGTGCTCACCAAAATCCGACTTCCGACTTCTTCTGCTATGCGGGGTCTTTGAGGTTGGCGCAGTGCGCACAACCAGGGGAGTCAACCCACCGAATGCAACACCTCCCCTATATAAGCTATTTGTCTGATTCTCATACATGCGTAGACTGCAGCAATGATTAGGACATCCACCCCAACTTTTGACTTCTTAAACAAGACAGGGTCTTTGAAGTTGGTGCAGTGCACACAACCAGGGGAGTCGACCCATCAAACGCAACACCTCCCCTATATAAAGCTATTTGTCCGATTCTCATACGTGTAGTCTGCAGCAGCGATTAGGACATCGACCCCAACTTCCGAATTCGTTTGCATTGACCGCACCAAAGGTGCACGCCTTGGTGTGCACCCTGGAGTGCACTTTGGTGCTCACCTCGGTGCACACTTTGGTGTGCACCTCGGTGTGCACCAAAGGTGCGCACCTTGGAGCGCACCAAAGGTGTACACTTTGGAGCGCACCACATAGGGTCTTTGAGAGGTTGGCGCAGTGCGCACACCAAGGTGGGTGTTGAGGTGCGTGCCGAGGTGGGTGGGTGCTAGGGTGCGCTCCATGGTGGGTGCCAGGGTGGGTGCGTGCTAGGGTGGATTCCAAAGAGGGTCATAGGGTGGGTGCCAAGGTGGGTTGGTGATATAGTGGGTTCAAAGGTGGGTACTAGGGTGGGTTCCAAGGTGGGTCACAAGTTGGGTGCCAGGATGCGTGGGTGTTAGGTTGGGTGCCAAGGTGGGCTCCTGCGTGGGTGGGTGCTAGGGTGGGTTTCAAGGTGGACGCGAGGGCGGGTGCCAAGGTGGGTAACAAGTTGGGTGTTAGGATGGGTGAGTGCTAGAGTGGGTGCCAAGGTGGGTGGGTGCTAAGGTGGATGCCAAGGTGGTTCACAGGGTGGGTGGGTTCTAGGGTGAGTTCCAAGGTGGGTCACAGGTTCAGTGCTAGGGTGGGTGTCAAGGCGGGTGTCGAGGTGCCTGGGTGCTAGGGTGTGGATGCCAATGTGGGTCATAGGGTGGGTACTAGGGTGGGCTGCAATGTGGGTGCCAAGGTGGGTAACATGCTCGGTGGGTTCTAAATTGGGTGCCAGGGTGGGTGTGCACCCACCTTGCCCGAGGTGGGTGCCAAGGTGCCAGTGTGGGTGGGTGCTAAGGTGGATGCCAAGGTGGGTGAGAAGGTGGGTGATAGGTTGAGTGGTAGGATGGGTGGGTGCCAAGATGGGTCACAGGGTGGGTGCAAGGGTGGGTAGGTGCTAGGGTTGGTGTCAGGGTGGGTGGGTGCTAGGTTGGGTTCCAAGGTGGGTGCGAGGGTGAGTGTCAAGGTGGGTCACAGGTTAGGTGCTAGGATGGGTGAGTGCTAGGGTGCAAAGGTGCCAGGGTGGGTGCTAGGATGGGTCGATGCTAGGGTGAGTGGCAAGGTGGGTCCACAAGTGTCAAGGTGGGTGCCGAGGTGGGTGCCAAGTCGGCGACTGCTATGGTGGATGCCAAGGTGGGTCACGGGGTGGGTGCCAAGTTGCTAGGTTGGGTTCCAAGGTGGGTGCCAACGTGGGTGCTAGGGTGCGTGGGTTAAAGGGTGTGTCACAACGTGGGTGCCAGGATGGGTGCGCACCCACACTGGCCAAGACGGGTGCGGGTGCAAGGTTGGGTTCCAAGCCCGGTCACAGGCTGGGTGCTAGGATGGGTGGGTGCCAAGGTGGGCACCAGGGTGGGTGCACCCACCCTGGCCAAGGTGGGTCACGGGGTGGGTCCTAGGGTGGGTAACGGGGTGGGTACTAAGGTGCGTGCCAAGGTGGGTCATAGGGTGGGTGCCAAGGTGGGCACCAGGGTGGGTGTGCACCAACCCTAGCCAGGGTAGGTCACGGGGTGGTTGTCGGGGTGGGCGTCAAGGAGCCAAGGTGGGTGGCAAGTAGCCAAGTTGCGTGCCAAGGTGGGTGTCGGGGTGGGTGCCAAGGATCCAAGGTGGGTGCCAAGGAACCAAGGTGGGTGTCTGGGTGGGTGCCGAGGTGGGAGCCAGGGTGGGTCCCAAGGTGAGTGCAAAGGTGGGTGCCAGGGTCAAGGTGAGTGCCAATGTGGGTTCCAAGGTGCCAGGGTCAGGGTGAGTGCCAATGTGGGTTCAAAGGTGCTAAGTTGGGTGCGAGGTTGGGTGCGAGGGTGGGTGGGTGCCAAGGTGTGCTAGGTGGAAGCCCGGGTGGGTCGGCATCCCATGGGTGTCGAGTTGGGTGCCTGATGGGTGCTTCTTGTCAAGTTTTAGTCGTCGGGACTCATTTCGAGCCTTAGAGGTCGTTTCTTGTCCGGTTGCCCTGTCTTCGACCTGGGAACCCAATTTTGGTCCTCGGGTCCCATTTTTTTTTGTCTCGCATCCCACTTTTGGCCTGTGGCCTTTTCGGGGTCGATTCTCGTTTTGGGCATCAGAGCATGTTTCTTCTCCTAAAACCCAATATTTGTTTATTAAGTCTCGGAACACATTTTTGTTCTCGTGGACCCATCATGGGTCTTGGAACGCATTTGTGGTCCTTGGGTCCCATTTTGCATCCCGAAACTTGTGTTTTGGTGCTTGATCCCTATTTTGGGTGCCCACCTTGCACCAAGTGCGCACCCGGGGCAAACCGAGCGCCTTGGTGCACCGGGGCAAGATCGAGCGTGCACCCGAGGCGCCCCGAACATGCACCAAGGTGCACTCGGCCCACATGTGAGCGCAGGTCGTTGCGCCCGAGGTGGTGTGTGGGCACCGCGTTGCAGACGGGACACTGCACGCACACGACGCCCCCTCCAGGTGCACGCACGTAGGCCGGGCCGGGTGCACACCCGACGCCCTAGCAAGGTGCGCGCACCCGGGCAGGGCTCACACTTGGCGAACGGGGCGCACTTCGCGAGGGAGGGTGTGCACCTCGACGGGGGTGGGTGGCCGGGGTGGATTCGCACGTGGGTCGCGGTTTGCTAAGTACACACTGCGACAAGCTCATAACGGGTGCGATCATACCAGCATTAGTGCACCGGATCCCATCAGAACTCCGCAGTTAAGCGCGCTTGGGCCGGAGTAGTACTGGGATGGGTGACCTCCCGGGAAGTCCCGGTGTTGCACCCTTTTTTAGTTTTTCGCCGGGCGTCGCAATGCTATTTGAATAAACCTTTTGCCCGTTTGCGTTCTCGTCGGGGCCGGGCCGGGCCGGGGTGCGCTGCCCGCACTACCGCGCGCGCGGGGGCGACACCGAGCGCGCACCCGAGGCGCCCCGAGCACACAGGCCACGGTGCAACCCGGGCGTTGTGCGCGCACCCCGGTGCGCCCGAGGTGCTGCGCGCGCACCCAGGTGAAATCGGTGTGCACCTCGGCCAGTGCGCGCTCGGTCGAGTCGCGCACGTTGGCCAAGGTGCACGGTGATGTTTCTTACTCTAAGGTTCCGCACCAGACGCCCGGGACAGGTGAGCGAAGCTGGGCGGGGCCGGGTGCGCGGCCGGGGCAGGTGCACGCAGCTGGAGAGAGCTTTGGAGCACACTTCGGAGCGCACCAATGATGCGCTCCATTCAAAAGTTTCCTGAAAAGGCAAAAAAAGTTGAGATTATAGAATTTCCCACTTGAGAGATTGTAAAAAAAAAAAATTTAAAATGAAGGAAACGCGGGTGCCAAGGTGTGCGCAGCCCAGCCAAGGTGTGCGCACCAAGGCGCCCACCCTGGCGAAGGTGCACGCAAGGTGCGCACCCGAGGCAAACCGGACAATTAACCCAACTTTCGACTTCGCGCGCACCTTGGAGTGCACTTCGGAGCGCTCCTTGGTGCGCACCAATCTTGGGCACCTCGGAGTGCACCATGGCGCCCACCAAGGTGCGCACCCGGGGCAAACCGAGCTCCGACTTCGTGCGCACCTTGGAGCGCACGAAAGGTGCGCACCATGGCGCCCACCAAGGTGCGCAGCCCAGCCAAGGCGTGCGCATCAAGGTGCGCACCCTGGCGAAGGTGCGCACCCGGGGCAAACCGAGCTCCGACTTCGTGCGCACCTTGGAGCGCACAAAAGGTGCGCAACCCAGCCAAGGTGTGCGCACCCCGGTCAAACCGAGCTCCGAATCGTGCGCACCAGAGGTGCACGCCATCGTGCGCACCTTGGAGCACACTTCGGAGCCCTCCTTGGTGCGCGCCGATGTTGCGCACCTCGGAGCGCACCCGGGGAAAACAATGCAATTAACCCGACTTTCGACTTCGTGGGCACCTCGGAGCGCTCTCGGGTTCGCACCTCGGAGCACACCGAGGTGCGCACCTTTGATGCGCTGCCTTCACCAATTTCCAGAAAAGGCAAGAAAACATTGAGAAGGTGTGCGCACCGAGGTGCCCACCCTGGCGAAGGTGCACGCGAGGTGCGCACCCGGGGCAAACCGGGCTCCGACTTCGTGCACGCCGCACCTTGGAGCACACTTCGGAGCGCTCCTTGGTGCGCACCAGGGCGCGCAACCCAGCCGAGGTGCCCACCCCGGCGAAGGTGCACGCGAGGTGCGCACCCGGGGCAAACCGGGCTCCGACTTCGTGCACGCCATGGTGCCCACCGCGGCGAAGGTGCACGCGAGGTGCGCACCCGGGGCAAACCGGGCTCCGACTTCGTGCACGCCGCACCTTGGAGCACACTTCGGAGCGCTCCTTGGTGCGCACCATGGTGCCCACCAGGGCGCGCAACCCCGCCGAAGGTGCACGCGAGGTGCGCACCCGGGGCAAACCGGGCTCCGACTTCGTGCACGCCGCACCTTGGAGCACACTTCGGAGCGCTCCTTGGTGCGCACCATGGTGCCCACCAGGGCGCGCAACCCCGCCGAAGGTGCACGCGAGGTGCGCACCCGGGGCAAACCGGGCTCCGACTTCGTGCACGCCATGGTGCGCACCGCGGCGAAGGTGCGCACCCGGGGCAAACCGGGCTCCGACTTCGTGCACGCCGCACCTTGGAGCACACTTCGGAGCGCTCCTTGGTGCGCACCAGGGCGCGCAACCCAGCCGAGGTGCCCACCCCGGCGAAGGTGCACGCGAGGTGCGTACCCGGGGCAAACCGGGCTCCGACTTCGTGCACGCCGCACCTTGGAGCACACTTCGGAGCGCTCCTTGGTGCGCACCATGGTGCCCACCAGGCCGCGCAACCCAGCCAAGGTGTGCGCACCAAGGTGCACGCGAGGTGCGCACCCGGGGCAAACCGGGGTCCGACTTCGTGCACGCCGCACCTTGGAGCACACATCGGGGCGCTCCCGGGTTCGCACCGGCGTTGCGCACCGTGGTGGGCACCTCGGAGCACACCAAGGTGGGCAGCGAGGTGCGCACCTTTGATGCGATGCCTTCACTAATTTCCATAAAAGGCAAAAAAAAAACGAGATTTTAAAATTTCCGTTTTGAAAGATAGTGAGAAAAAGGGAATGCTGGTGCCATCTTGAGCCCGCCCTGGTGCGCAGCCCAGCCAAGGTGTGCGCACCAAGGTGCCCACCCTGGCGAAGGTGCGCGCCCGGACAATTAATCCAACTTCCAACTTCGCGCGCGCCAGGGTGGGAGCGCACCCAACAACCGGGCCTGGGAAGAGCCAATGCGAGAAACCCCACCAAACGCTCTGACAAAAAAAGAGGGGGCGCTCCAGTAACCCCGCTTCGGAGCGCACCCTGGGCAAACCCAGCCAAGGTGCCCACCCCGGCCAAGGTGCAGGCGAGGTGCGCACCCGGGGCAAACCGGGCTCCGACAACGTGCACGCCGCACCTTGGAGCACACTTCGTAGCGCTCCCGGGTGCGCACCTCAGAGCACACCAAGGTGGGCAGCGAGGTGCGCACCTTTGATGCGCTGCCTTCACTAATTTCCAGAAAAGGCAAAAAAAAAAGGAGATTTTAAAATTTCCGTTTTGAAAGATAGTGAAAAAAACGGAACGCGCGTGCCATCTTGAGCCCGCCCTGGTGCGCAGCCCAGGTAAGGTGCCCACCCTGGCAAAGGTGCGCACCCGGGCAATTAACCCTACTTCCGACTTCGTGCGCGCCAGGGTGGCAACCGGGCCTCGGAAGAGCCAATGCGAGAAACCCCACCAAACGCTCCGACAAAAAAAGAGGCGGCGCTCCAATAACCCCGCTTCGGAGCGCAGCCGGGGCAAACCCAGCCAAGGTGCCCACCCCGACGAAGGTGCACGCGAGGTGCGCACCCGGGGCAAACCGGGCTCCGACAACGTGCACGCAGCACCTTGGAGCACACTTCGAAGCACTCCCGGGTGCCCACCGGCGTTGCGCACCGTGGTGGGCAGCGAGGTGCGCACCTTTGATGCGCTGCCTTCACTAATTTCCAGAAAAAGGCAAAAAAAAATGAGATTTTAAAATTTCCGTTTTGAAAGATAGTGAAAAAAAAGGAACGCGGGTGCCATCTTGAGCCCGCCCTGGTGCGCAGCCCAGGCAAGGCATGCGCACCAAGGTGCCCACCCGAGGTGCACACCCGGGGCAAACCGGGCTCCGACTTCGTGCAGGCCGCACCTTGGAGCACACTTCGGAGCGCTCCTTGGTGCGCACCATGGTGCCCACCAGGGCGCGCAACCCAGCCAAGGTCTGCACACCAAGGTGCCCACCCCGGCGAAGGTGCACGCGAGGTGCGCACCCGGGGCAAACCGGGCTCCGACTTCGTGCACGCCATGGTGCCCACCGCGGCGAAGGTGCACGCGAGGTGCGCACCCGGGGCAAACCGGGCTCCGACTTCGTGCACGCCGCACCTTGGAGCACACTTCGGAGCGCTCCTTGGTGCGCACCATGGTGCCCACCAGGGCGCGCAACCCAGCCAAGGTGTGCGCACCAAGGTGCACGCGAGGTGCGCACCCGGGGCAAACCGGGGTCCGACTTCGTGCACGCCGCACCTTGGAGCACACATCGGAGCGCTCCCAGGTTCGCACCAGCGTTGCGCACCTTTGATGCGCTGCCTTCACTAATTTCAAGAAAAGGCAAAAAAAAACGAGATTTTAAAATTTCCGTTCTGAAAGATAGTGAAAAAAACGGAACGCGGGTGCCATCTTGAGCCCTTCCTGGTGCGCAGCCCAGGCAAGTTGTGCGCACCAAGGTGCCCACCCTGGCGGAGGTGCGCGCCCGGGGCAATCCGGGCTCCGACTTCGTGCACTGCATGGTGCCCACCAAGGCGCGCAACCCAGCCAAGGTGCCCACCGCAGCGAAGGTGCACGCGAGGTGCGCACCCGAGGTGCACACCCGGGGCAAACCGGGCTCCGACTTCGTGCACGCCGCACCTTGGAGCACACTTCAGAGCGCTCCTTGGTGCGCACCAGGGCGCGCAACCCAGCCGAGGTGCCCACCCCGGCGAAGGTGCACGCGAGGTGCGCACCCGGGGCAAACCGGGCTCCGACTTCGTGCACGCCATGGTGCCCACCGCGGCGAAGGTGCGCACCCGGGGCAAACCGGGCTCCGACTTCGTGCACGCCGCACCTTGGAGCACACTTCGGAGCGCTCCTTGGTGCGCACCATGGTGCCCACCAGGCCGCGCAACCCAGCCAAGGTGTGCGCACCAAGGTGCACGCGAGGTGCGCACCCGGGGCAAACCGGGGTCCGACTTCGTGCACGCCGCACCTTGGAGCACACATCGGGGCGCTCCCGGGTTCGCACCGGCGTTGCGCACCGTGGTGGGCACCTCGGAGCACACCAAGGTGGGCAGCGAGGTGCGCACCTTTGATGCGATGCCTTCACTAATTTCCATAAAAGGCAAAAAAAAAACGAGATTTTAAAATTTCCGTTTTGAAAGATAGTGAGAAAAAGGGAATGCTGGTGCCATCTTGAGCCCGCCCTGGTGCGCAGCCCAGCCAAGGTTTGCGCACCAAGGTGCCCACCCTGGCGAAGGTGCGCGCCCGGGCAATTAACCCAACTTCCAACTTCGCGCGCGCCAGGGTGGGAGCGCACCCAACAACCGGGCCTGGGAAGAGCCAATGCGAGAAACCCCACCAAACTCTCTGACAAAAAAAGAGGGGGCGCTCCAGTAACCCCGCTTCGGAGCGCACCCTGGGCAAACCCAGCCAAGGTGCCCACCCCGGCCAAGGTGCAGGCGAGGTGCGCACCCGGGGCAAACCGGGCTCCGACAACGTGCACGCCGCACCTTGGAGCACACTTCGTAGCGCTCCCGGGTGCGCACCTCAGAGCACACCAAGGTGGGCAGCGAGGTGCGCACCTTTGATGCGCTGCCTTCACTAATTTCCAGAAAAGGCAAAAAAAAAAGGAGATTTTAAAATTTCCGTTTTGAAAGATAGTGAAAAAAACGGAACGCGCGTGCCATCTTGAGCCCGCCCTGGTGCGCAGCCCAGGTAAGGTGCCACCCTGGCAAAGGTGCGCACCCGGGCAATTAACCCTACTTCCGACTTCGTGCGCGTCAGGGTGGCAACCGGGCCTCGGAAGAGCCAATGCGAGAAACCCCACCAAACGCTCCGACAAAAAAAGAGGCGGCGCTCCAATAACCCCGCTTCGGAGCGCAGCCGGGGCAAACCAAGCCAAGGTGCCCACCCCGACGAAGGTGCACGCGAGGTGCGCACCCGGGGCAAACCGGGCTCCGACAACGTGCACGCAGCACCTTGGAGCACACTTCGAAGCACTCCCGGGTGCCCACCGGCGTTGCGCACCGTGGTGGGCAGCGAGGTGCGCACCTTTGATGCGCTGCCTTCACTAATTTCCAGAAAAAGGCAAAAAAAAATGAGATTTTAAAATTTCCGTTTTGAAAGATAGTGAAAAAAAAGGAACGCGGGTGCCATCTTGAGCCCGCCCTGGTGCGCAGCCCAGGCAAGGCATGCGCACCAAGGTGCCCACCCGAGGTGCACACCCGGGGCAAACCGGGCTCCGACTTCGTGCAGGCCGCACCTTGGAGCACACTTCGGAGCGCTCCTTGGTGCGCACCATGGTGCCCACCAGGGCGCACCCGAGGCAAACCGGGCTCCGACTTCGTGCACGCCGCACCTTGGAGCACACATCGGAGCGCTCCCAGGTTCGCACCAGCGTTGCGCACCTTTGATGCGCTGCCTTCACTAATTTCCAGAAAAGGCAAAAAAAAACGATATTTTAAAATTTCCGTTCTGAAAGATAGTGAAAAAAACGGAACGCGGGTGCCATCTTGAGCCCTTCCTGATGCGCAGCCCAGGCAAGTTGTGCGCACCAAGGTGCCCACCCTGGCGGAGGTGCGCGCCCGGGGCAAACCGGGCTCCGACTTCGTGCACTGCATGGTGCCCACCAAGGCGCGCAACCCAGCCAAGGTGCCCACCGCAGCGAAGGTGCACGCGAGGTGCGCACCCGAGGTGCACACCCGGGGCAAACCGGGCTCCGACTTCGTGCACGCCGCACCTTGGAGCACACTTCAGAGCGCTCCTTGGTACGCACCAGGGCGCGCAACCCAGCCAAGGTGCTCACCCCGGCGAAGGTGCACGCGAGGTGCGCACCCGGGGCAAACCGGGCTCGGACTTCGTGCACGCCGCACCTTGGAGCACACATCGGAGCGCTCCCGGGTTCGCACCAGCATTGCGCACCTTTGATGCGCTGCCTTCACTAATTTCCAGAAAAGGCAAAAAAAAGAAAAAAATGAGATTTTAAAATTTCCGTTTTGAAAGATAGTGAAAAAAACGGAACGCGGGTGCCATCTTGAGCCCGCCCTGGTGTGCAGCCCAGGCAAGTTGTGCGCACCAAGGCACCCACCCTGGCCAAGGTGGGTCACGGGGTGGGTCCTAGGGTGGGTAACGGGGTGGGTACTAAGGTGCGTGCCAAGGTGGGTCATAGGGTGGGTGCCAAGGTGGGCACCAGGGTGGGTGTGCACCAACCCTAGCCAGGGTAGGTCACGGGGTGGTTGTCGGGGTGGGCGTCAAGGAGCCAAGGTGGGTGGCAAGTAGCCAAGTTGCGTGCCAAGGTGGGTGTCGGGGTGGGTGCCAAGGATCCAAGGTGGGTGCCAAGGAACCAAGGTGGGTGTCTGGGTGGGTGCCGAGGTGGGAGCCAGGGTGGGTCCCAAGGTGAGTGCAAAGGTGGGTGCCAGGGTCAAGGTGAGTGCCAATGTGGGTTCCAAGGTGCCAGGGTCAGGGTGAGTGCCAATGTGGGTTCAAAGGTGCTAAGTTGGGTGCGAGGTTGGGTGCGAGGGTGGGTGGGTGCCAAGGTGTGCTAGGTGGAAGCCCGGGTGGGTCGGCATCCCATGGGTGTCGAGTTGGGTGCCTGATGGGTGCTTCTTGTCAAGTTTTAGTCGTCGGGACTCATTTCGAGCCTTAGAGGTCGTTTCTTGTCCGGTTGCCCTGTCTTCGACCTGGGAACCCAATTTTGGTCCTCGGGTCCCATTTTTTTTTGTCTCGCATCCCACTTTTGGCCTGTGGCCTTTTCGGGGTCGATTCTCGTTTTGGGCATCAGAGCATGTTTCTTCTCCTAAAACCCAATATTTGTTTATTAAGTCTCGGAACACATTTTTGTTCTCGTGGACCCATCATGGGTCTTGGAACGCATTTGTGGTCCTTGGGTCCCATTTTGCATCCCGAAACTTGTGTTTTGGTGCTTGATCCCTATTTTGGGTGCCCACCTTGCACCAAGTGCGCACCCGGGGCAAACCGAGCGCCTTGGTGCACCGGGGCAAGATCGAGCGTGCACCCGAGGCGCCCCGAACATGCACCAAGGTGCACTCGGCCCACATGTGAGCGCAGGTCGTTGCGCCCGAGGTGGTGTGTGGGCACCGCGTTGCAGACGGGACACTGCACGCACACGACGCCCCCTACAGGTGCACGCACGTAGGCCGGGCCGGGTGCACACCCGACGCCCTAGCAAGGTGCGCGCACCCGGGCAGGGCTCACACTTGGCGAACGGGGCGCACTTCGCGAGGGAGGGTGTGCACCTCGACGGGGGTGGGTGGCCGGGGTGGATTCGCACGTGGGTCGCGGTTTGCTAAGTACACACTGCGACAAGCTCATAACGGGTGCGATCATACCAGCGTTAGTGCACCGGATCCCATCAGAACTCCGCAGTTAAGCGCGCTTGGGCCGAAGTAGTACTGGGATGGGTGACCTCCCGGGAAGTCCCGGTGTTGCACCCTTTTTTAGTTTTTCGCCGGGCATCGCAATGCTATTTGAATAAACCTTTTGCCCGTTTGCGTTCTCGTCGGGGCCGGGCCGGGCCGGGGTGCGCTGCCCGCACTACCGCGCGCGCGGGGGCGACACCGAGCGCGCACCCGAGGCGCCCCGAGCACACAGGCCACGGTGCAACCCGGGCGTTGTGCGCGCACCCCGGTGCGCCCGAGGTGCTGCGCGCGCACCCAGGTGAAATCGGTGTGCACCTCGGCCAGTGCGCGCTCGGTCGAGTCGCGCACGTTGGCCAAGGTGCACGGTGATGTTTCTTACTCTAAGGTTCCGCACCAGACGCCCGGGACAGGTGAGCGAAGCTGGGCGGGGCCGGGTGCGCGGCCGGGGCAGGTGCACGCAGCTGGAGAGAGCTTTGGAGCACACTTCGGAGCGCACCAATGATGCGCTCCATTCAAAAGTTTCCTGAAAAGGCAAAAAAAGTTGAGATTATAGAATTTCCCACTTGAGAGATTGTAAAAAAAAAAAATTTAAAATGAAGGAAACGCGGGTGCCAAGGTGTGCGCAGCCCAGCCAAGGTGTGCGCACCAAGGCGCCCACCCTGGCGAAGGTGCACGCAAGGTGCGCACCCGAGGCAAACCGGACAATTAACCCAACTTTCGACTTCGCGCGCACCTTGGAGCGCACTTCGGAGCGCTCCTTGGTGCGCACCAATCTTGGGCACCTCGGAGTGCACCATGGCGCCCACCAAGGTGCGCACCCGGGGCAAACCGAGCTCCGACTTCGTGCGCACCTTGGAGCGCACGAAAGGTGCGCACCATGGCGCCCACCAAGGTGCGCAGCCCAGCCAAGGCGTGCGCATCAAGGTGCGCACCCTGGCGAAGGTGCGCACCCGGGGCAAACCGAGCTCCGACTTCGTGCGCACCTTGGAGCGCACAAAAGGTGCGCAACCCAGCCAAGGTGTGCGCACCCCGGTCAAACCGAGCTCCGAATCGTGCGCACCAGAGGTGCACGCCATCGTGCGCACCTTGGAGCACACTTCGGAGCCCTCCTTGGTGCGCGCCGATGTTGCGCACCTCGGAGCGCACCCGGGGAAAACAATGCAATTAACCCGACTTTCGACTTCGTGGGCACCTCGGAGCGCTCTCGGGTTCGCACCTCGGAGCACACCGAGGTGCGCACCTTTGATGCGCTGCCTTCACCAATTTCCAGAAAAGGCAAGAAAACATTGAGAAGGTGTGCGCACCGAGGTGCCCACCCTGGCGAAGGTGCACGCGAGGTGCGCACCCGGGGCAAACCGGGCTCCGACTTCGTGCACGCCGCACCTTGGAGCACACTTCGGAGCGCTCCTTGGTGCGCACCAGGGCGCGCAACCCAGCCGAGGTGCCCACCCCGGCGAAGGTGCACGCGAGGTGCGCACCCGGGGCAAACCGGGCTCCGACTTCGTGCACGCCATGGTGCCCACCGCGGCGAAGGTGCACGCGAGGTGCGCACCCGGGGCAAACCGGGCTCCGACTTCGTGCACGCCGCACCTTGGAGCACACTTCGGAGCGCTCCTTGGTGCGCACCATGGTGCCCACCAGGGCGCGCAACCCCGCCGAAGGTGCACGCGAGGTGCGCACCCGGGGCAAACCGGGCTCCGACTTCGTGCACGCCGCACCTTGGAGCACACTTCGGAGCGCTCCTTGGTGCGCACCATGGTGCCCACCAGGGCGCGCAACCCCGCCGAAGGTGCACGCGAGGTGCGCACCCGGGGCAAACCGGGCTCCGACTTCGTGCACGCCGCACCTTGGAGCACACTCCGGAGCGCTCCTTGGTGCGCACCAGGGCGCGCAACCCAGCCGAGGTGCCCACCCCGGCGAAGGTGCGTACCCGGGGCAAACCGGGCTCCGACTTCGTGCACGCCGCACCTTGGAGCACACTTCGGAGCGCTCCTTGGTGCGCACCATGGTGCCCACCAGG
>NW_026729157.1:100000-127500 GCF_030272615.1 Cryptomeria japonica
GATTGGGACGACTACCAGTGCCAACCCCTTATCCCGCGATGCGTCCGATACACAGATAGTTCCAAGGCGGCCGAGGAGCCTCACCGCATATCAATCGGGGTGCGAGGCGAGGGATGGGGCGGGAAGGCCCCAACGGCTAGACGGAAGAGGCTTCAGGGCCACCTCGGAATGGTCCAAGCATCGGACGCGCTTGGGGCGACTGCCAGTGCCAACCCCTTATCCCGCGATGCGTCCGATACACAGATGGTTCCAAGGCGGCCGAGGAGCCTCACCGCATAGCAATCGGGGGTGCGAGGCGAGGGATGGGGCGGGAAGGCCCCAACGGCTAGACGGAAGAGGCTTCAGGGCCGCCTAGGAATGGTCCAAGCATCGGACACGCTTGGGGCGACTACCAGTGACAGCCCCCTATCCCGCGATGCGTCCGATACGAAGATGGTTCCAAGGCGGCCGAGGAGCCTCACCGCATAGCAATCGGGGTGCGAGGTGGGGGATGCGGCGAGATGGCCCCAACGGCTAGACGGAAGAGGCCACAGGGCCGCGTCGGAATAGTCCAAGCATCGGACGCGCTTGGGGCGACTACCAGTGACAACCCCTTATCCCGCGATGCGTCCGATACGAAGATAGTTCCAAGGCGGCCGAGGAGCCTCACCGCATAGCAATCGGGGTGCGAGGTGGGGGATGCGGCGAGATGGCCCCAACGGCTAGACGGAAGAGGCTGCAGGGCCGCCTCGGAATAGTCCAAGCATCGGACGCGCTTGGGGCCACTACCAGTGACAACCCCTTATCCCGCGATGCGTCCGATACGAAGATAGTTCCAAGGCGGCCGAAGAGCCTCACCGCATAGCAATCGGGGTGCGAGGTGGGGGATGCGGCGAGATGGCCCCAACGGCTAGACGGAAGAGGCCACAGGGCCGCCTCGGAATAGTCCAAGCATCGGACGCGCTTGGGGCGACTACCAGTGACAACCCCTTATCCCGCGATGCGTCCGATACGAAGATAGTTCCCAGGCGGCCGAGGAGCCTCACCGCATAGCAATCGGGGTGCGAGGCGAGGGATGCGGCGAGATGGCCCCAAAGGCTAGACGGAAGAGGCTGCAGGGCTGCCTCGGAATAGTCCAAGCATCGGACGCGCTTGGGGCGACTACCACTGCCAACCCCTTATCCCGCGATGCGTCCGATACACAGATAGTTCCGAGGCGGCCGAGGAGGTGGGGGATGCAGCGAGATGGCCCCAACGGCTAGACGGAAGAGGCTGCAGGGCCGCCTCGGAATAGTCCAAGCATCGGACGCGCTTGGGGCGACTACCAGTGACAACCCCTTATCCCGCGATGCGTCCGATACACAGATAGTTCCGAGGCGGCCAAGGAGCCTCACCGCATAGCAATCGTGGTGCGAGGTGGGGGATGCGGCGAGATGGCCCCAACGGCTAGACGGAAGAGGCTGCAGGGCCGCCTCGAAATGGTCCAAGCATCGGATGCGCTTGGGGCGACTACCACTGCCAACCCCTTATCCCGCGATGCGTCCGATACACAGATAGTTCCAAGGCGGCCGAGGAGCCTCACAGCATAGCAATCAGGGTGCGAGGCGAGGGATGCGGCGAGAAAGCCCCAACGGCTAGAGGGAAGAGGCTTCAGGTCCGCCTCGGAATGGTCCAAGCATCGGACGCGCTTGGGGCGACTACCAGTGACAACCCCTTATCCCGCGACGCGTCCGATACACAGATAGTTCCAAGGCGGCCGAGGAGCCTCACCGCATAGCAATCGGGGTGCGAGGCGAGGGATGCGGCGAGAAGGACCCAACGGCTACACGGAAGAGGCTTCGGGGCCGCCTCGGAATGGTCCAAGCATCGGACGCGCTTGGGGCGACTACCAGTGACAACCCCTTATCCCGCGACGCGTCCGATACACAGATAGTTCCAAGGCGGCCGAGGAGCCTCACCGCATAGCAATCGGGGTGCGAGGCGAGGGATGCGGCGAGAAGGACCCAACGGCTAGACGGAAGAGGCTTCGGGTCCGCCTCGGAATGGTCCAAGCATCGGACGCGCTTGGGGCGACTACCAGTGACAACCCCTTATCCCGCGACGCGTCCGATACACAGATAGTTCCAAGGCGGCCGAGGAGCCTCACCGCATAGCAATCGGGGTGCGAGGCGAGGGATGCGGCGAGAAGGACCCAACGGCTAGACGGAAGAGGCTTCGGGTCCGCCTCGGAATGGTCCAAGCATCGGACGCGCTTGGGGCGACTACCAGTGACAACCCCTTATCCCGCGACGCGTCCGATACACAGATAGTTCCAAGGCGGCCGAGGAGCCTCACCGCATAGCAATCGGGGTGCGAGGCGAGGGATGCGGCGAGAAGGACCCAACGGCTAGACGGAAGAGGCTTCGGGTCCGCCTCGGAATGGTCCAAGCATCGGACGCGCTTGGGGCGACTACCAGTGACAACCCCTTATCCCGCGACGCGTCCGATACACAGATAGTTCCGAGGCGGCCGAGGAGCCTCACCGCATAGCAATCGGGGTGCGAGGCGAAGGATGCGGCGAGAAGGACCCAACGGCTAGACGGAAGAGGCTTCGGGTCCGCCTCGGAATGGTCCAAGCATCGGACGCGCTTGGGGCGACTACCAGTGACAACCCCTTATCCCGCGACGCGTCCGATACACAGATAGTTCCAAGGCGGCCGAGGAGCCTCACCGCATAGCAATCGGGGTGCGAGGCGAGGGATGCGGCGAGAAGGACCCAACGGCTAGACGGAAGAGGCTTCGGGGCCGCCTCGGAATGGTCCAAGCATCGAACGCGCTTGGGGCGACTACCAGTGACAACCCCTTATCCCGCGACGCGTCCGATACACAGATAGTTCCGAGGCGGCCGAGGAGCCTCACCGCATAGCAATCGGGGTGCGAGGCGAGGGATGCGGCGAGAAGGACCCAACGGCTAGACGGAAGAGGCTTCAGGGCCGCCTCGGAATGGTCCAAGCATCGGACGCGCTTGGGGCGACTACCAGTGACAACCCCTTATCCCGCGACGCGTCCGATACACAGATAGTTCCGAGGCGGCCGAGGAGCCTCACCGCATAGCAATCGGGGTGCGAGGCGAGGGATGCGGCGAGAAGGACCCAACGGCTAGACGGAAGAGGCTTCAGGGCCGCCTCGGAATGGTCCAAGCATCGGACGCGCTTGGGGCGACTACCAATGACAACCCCTTATCCCGCGACGCGTCCGATACACAGATAGTTCCGAGGCGGCCGAGGAGCCTCACCGCATAGCAATCGGGGTGCGAGGCGAGGGATGCGGCGAGAAGGACCCAACGGCTAGACGGAAGAGGCTTCAGGGCCGCCTCGGAATGGTCCAAGCATCGGACGCGCTTGGGGCGACTACCAGTGACAACCCCTTATCCCGCGACGCGTCCGATACACAGATAGTTCCGAGGCGGCCGAGGAGCCTCACCGCATAGCAATCGGGGTGCGAGGCGAGGGATGCGGCGAGAAGGACCCAACGGCTAGACGGAAGAGGCTTCAGGGCCGCCTCGGAATGGTCCAAGCATCGGACGCGCTTGGGGCGACTACCGTTGCCAACCCCTTATCCCGCGATGCGTCTGATACACAGATAGTTCCGAGGCGGCCGAGGAGCCTCACCGCATAGCAATCGGGTTGCGAGGCAGATTATTGGGAAGGGAACCCCCTGGGATGCGGCTCAAGCAGTGCCCAAAGGGACTGGAATGCGGAATCACATCGAGAGACCCAAATGCTATACGAGGGCTCAAATCGAATTATCGATTTGGCCACGACATGGACGCATCGGAACGACTACCTTTGCCGAACCACTCGCAATTGCATCCATACCGAAACCAATAGACATTTCCGTTAGAGCCCTCGCATAGCATTCGGGAATCTCGCATGCCCCTCTAAATCGACCAATGCTGGCGCTCAATGAAAATCCGAGCGCTACCACCGTTCGAGCGCCAGCATTGGTCGAGTTAGAGGGGCACGGGGGAGAATGCTCCAGTCAACACCTCCCCTATATAAGTTATTTGTCCGATTCTCGCACAACCGTAGTCTGCCTCGTCGAATCAAACAACGGTCCCAGATTCCGACTTCCGTTCCGTAGAGACCCAAAAGCTAGATGGAGGCTCGCAAGAAAGAGAGTCGGCGCATAGCAATCGGGTTTCTCGAACGTTTAGGGACCGAGCTCACTTGCGGATAGGGCAAAATCCGCCAAGCAACCCAAAAGCTAGACGGGGGCTCGAATCGAATCGCCTAGGCGGCCACAACAACGACGTGTTGGATCGACTACCAGTGCCAAACCATTCAGCAAGACTAGTCTGTGTCGAGGCCGGATAGAGATTCTCAGAGAGCGCCCGCATAGCATTTAGGAGACCTGCCGCGTCCCTCACACTCGACAAATGGTGGTGCACGTTTATAAATCCGAGCGATCCCAACCCTTTCAAGCACCAACATCGGTCGAGATAGAGGGGCACGGAGGGGGCTGCGTGAGACAACACAGTCCCCTATATAAGTTATTTGTCCGATTCTCACACATCCGAAGAATGGTCATCAAATCGGACAACAGCCCAAACTTCCGACTTCCGTCCCAGAAAGCCCAAGAGCTATCTAAAACGTTCATGGCCGGAACTCGATCGCGGCTATACCAGTCCGCCAAGCAACCCAAAAGCTAGACTGGAGCTCTAGTCGAATCACCTCTGTGGCCATTGCAAGGACGTGTTGGAGCGACTACCATTGCCGAACCATTCCGCAGGTCGAGTCCATACCAAGGCCGCATAGAGATTCACGATGAGCTCCTGCATAGCAATCAGGAGACTTGCCGTGTCCATCACAATCGATAAATCCTGGTGCAAGATTTTTGCATCCGAGCGCTCCAACCAGTCGAGCACCAGCATCAATCGACATAAACGGGCACGGGGGGAGGATGCTCGAGAACACTACCTCCCCTGTAACGGGTCTGCATTGGGCAGAATACTTGCACAGTTTTTGGATCGGGTCCAGCCTTAGTGGGGTTCCATTTTGCATCGGAACTCTTTCTTTTGCATAGCCGACATGGAGTTGGTGTTTCACACAGCCGACTTAATTCATTTCATCGGCGGGGCCGATATGTTTTATTTCTTTGGCGGGGGCCGACATGGGACTTGGCCGATGTTCTTCTTAGCGCGGACTTAACTCATATGAGTCCGGACCTATATGGGCGCTAATTTTCCATTGGCGGGATTCCTTTTGGGCCGGCCCTATCCGCCCAACGGCTCTTTTATTTGGGTCCGACCCTCCAGTATATAAGATGAGCGGGATGCTCATTCTTGGAAAAAAAGCAGAAGCAGATTCAGAATCAGGATCATCAGCGATCAAGCATTCGGCAGCGAGCAGACGAGCAGACAGATGCGAGTCTTCGGCGTCGCAAGTCTGAGTGCGAGTATTGCAGCGAGGGACTTTATTGCTCAGGCGAGCATTGGGGTCTTGTGACTTGGCGATCTGGCACCTCGAGGAGCTAACTGGTTCTCCTCTCGAGCGAGCCGATCCCAGTCTGAGTCGAAGGGACTCTTTGTAACTTGTCCGAGTCAGATTGGCTGGCTGGGCAATCCATTTGGGGGCGACCGGTATTTCTCAATACCGAGTTCTATCCAGCATTGTAATCTTTGAGGATAATAATAAAGGATATGGGCACCTCGCCCCACCTTTGAATGTTGTGTTGTCTATTTTATTCCGCATTGCATCGTATCCTTTTATGCATTCTGGGAGCAAGTCGATCTGCATTTTCATTGTGCATTCCGCTTTAGCGCAATATTGGAAGGGACGAGGCGTAGGCCGAAGGTCTCTGACCTTGAACGGATCCGAGTCGGGTCGGGACTTGTCGGTGCCGCACAGGCTTAACTCCCAAAGCCCGTGACAGTTGGTATCAGAGCTTCGGATCAGATCCGGGGCTGTGCAGATCGAAAGATGGCAGATACAGATAGTCAGCATGAAGTGGAGGTCGTGCAACCTGAGAGTAAGGCTGCGAAGGTGTCTTCGAAGGGGAAAGATCCGAAGCACCGCGATTGGCTCCAAGACCATGAAAATCGACTCGAGGACTTGGAACAGTCCGACCTCGAGGAGCGCATGACGGCAGAGTGGTCGAAGCTGGCGGAACAGATAGAGTCTTTGAGGGAAGAGATCCGCTTCCTCAAAGAGGGGCAACAGATCTTCCATTCGTTGTTGCAGGGAGGAACGCATGGTTCTAAGGCAACTCGAGTTGGAACTTATGACGGTGAGCGCGATGACAAGGCACTTGATAATTTCTTCTGGGATGTTGAGGAGTACCTGTCGTGTGCACCGAAGACGTCTGATGAGGCACAGGTCAAGGATATTGCAACATACCTTACCGGCAGTGCGAAGCTGTGGTGGCGAACGCATCAGGCAGATGAACGCGCTGGGGAGACGGTGAAACCGATCAAGTCCTGGGCTGACTTGAAGGCAGCGCTTCATGATCAATTCCGACCTGGGAATTCGGATTGGATCATCCGATCCAGGTTCGATGAACTCAAGCATACCGGCACTATTCGAGAGTATGTCAAGGCATTTCAGGTGTTGGATTTGGAATGCACCAAGTTGAGCGACTTCGAGAAGTTATTCCTCTTCACTAAGGGTCTGCAACCCTGGGCGAAGGATGAGCTGAGGAGACAGAAAGTTCAGACTTTGGCCGAGGCGATCACAGTTGCGGATGGGCTGCTCGATTATAAGGGCGATGCAGCTAGGGGCTTTGGTGGAGCTCGAACAGACTACAAGAAGAACTTCCGCCGGAAAGAGAAGAAGGGAGGCGGACCTCCTTCTGATCCTAACGGCGAGCCCAGGAAGAAGAAACCGAAGAAGTCGAATGGAGAAGGCAACCCGAAGAAGAAAGATCACACACAGACTGAGAAGAAGAAGGATCGTGATCCAGGGTGTTTCATCTGTGGCAAAGATGATCACTGGGCACGGAGCTGTCCAGATCGGAGTAGGATCAACGCGCTGTTGTTCGAGGAGAAGAAGTTGCCCGCAATGAGCACCTTGCAACTCCTGAATGCAGTGCAACATTCTACCGAAGTGGCCGATAAGCACGAGTTGTGTTTTGTGGAGACTTTCTTTGGCAACAAGAAGGTGCTAGCTATGGTGGATTCAGGTGCCACCCACAACTACATCTCCGCATCCCGAGCGAAGAAGCTTGGACTCAAGATCGAGCCTACTACAAATCAGTTCAAGGCGGTGACCGCACCCGCGCAGCAGGTGAGCGGTGAGATCCATAAGGAAGTCATCCGAGTTGGGTCGTGGCAGGGTGTGCTTGATTTGATCGCCATTGGAATGAATGAGTTCGATCTCATACTCGGGCAGGAGTTCTTGAGGTCGGCATCAGCAGCTGTGGTGCCACACTTGAGCTGTTTGCTGATATTGGATCCGAGCAGACCAAGTATGGTTCCGATGATGAAGAGCGTGGAACAGGATCTCCTGTTGAATGCGCTCAGTGCTAAGCAGGTTGGCAAGGGAAGGCGGGAGGAGTTGTTTTTGGCCGCACTGATTGGAGATTGGGATGAAGGAGAGTCGTCAGGACCCTCTAACACCTCGGCGATCCAGGATGTGTTGTCCGAGTTTGCGGATGTTATGCCAGACCAGCTCCCAGCTGTGTTACCACCGAGGAGGCACGTTGATCACAGGATCGAACTGGAGTCAGGGGCAAGACCACCAGCGAAGGCTCCTTATCGACTCTCCGCACCAGAGATGGAAGAGTTGAGGAAGCAGTTGGCAGAGCTCGCTGAGGCAGGATACTTGCGTCCCTCCAGATCACCTTATGCTGCTCCAGTATTGTTCCAGCGCAAGAAGGATGGAAGCCTTCGGATGTGTGTGGACTATCGAGCTTTGAACAAGCTCACCATCAAGAACAAGTATCCGTTACCTCTCATAGCGGATAGCTTTGATCGACTGGTCGATGCAAGAGTGTTCACCAAGTTGGACCTGAGGCAGGGTTACTATCAGATCAGGATCGCGCCAGGTGATGAGGAGAAGACCGCGATCACGACGAGGTATGGTAGCTATGAATTCTTGGTTATGCCTTTTGGTCTCACTAACGCTCCTGCAACCTTCAGCACCTTGATGAACGATGTGTTTCGCTCATTATTGGACAAGTGCGTTGTTGTGTATCTGGATGACATTTTGGTATACAGTCGAGACATGGAGGAACACAAGCGGCACCTTCAGGAGGTGTTTGCTTTGTTGAGAGAACATCAGCTGTTCGCAAAGAAGGAAAAGTGTGCTTTTGCGCAGGAGGAAGTGCCGTTTCTGGGCCATATTCTTGGTCATGGCCAGATCCGACCAGACCCGGAGAAGCTTCAGGCAATCCGAGACTGGGAGCCGCTTCGCAATGTGCATGAGGTGAGACAGTTCCTTGGTTTAGCTAACTACTATCGCAAGTTTGTAGCAGGCTATTCCCGGATTGCGAGCCCCTTGACGGATCTGTTGAAGAAGGACCGCGGATGGAAATGGGGCGATAAGCAGCAGACAGCATTTGAGTTGCTAAAAGACAAGTTGACTGAGGAGCCAGTCCTTGCTTTGCCGAAATATGGCCAACCTTTTGAGGTCCAAACCGATGCGTCCGACTATGCCATGGGTGGAGTTTTGATGCAGGATGGACTCCTGTACTTTGCCGCAAACCGAGTCTACCTTCCGAAGTGGAGAGATGTTCGCAAGGAGGTCTTGCAGGAGTGTCATGATTCCGTTTGGGCAGGGCATCCGGGACAGAAGCGAACAATGGCCTTGTTGGAAAGAGGCTTCTACTGGCCTAACATGAGGGACGATGTTGAGAGGTATGTGAGGACTTGCCTCACTTGTCAGCAAGACAAAGCTCAGATGTTGCAGCCGGCGGGCTTGTTGCGTCCTCTCCCCGTTCCTGTGCGACCTTGGGCAAGTGTGAGCATGGACTTCATCACACAGTTGCCGGAGGTAGATGGACATTCTAGCATCATGGTCGTGGTAGACAGGTTCAGTAAGTATGCAATATTCATTGCATGTAAGACCTCGTGTCCAGCCGAGGAGGTGGCCGAGCTCTTTTTCAAGAATGTGGTCAAAAACTGGGGTATACCTTTGAGCATTGTAAGTGATCGGGACCCTCGATTCACTTCGAACTTCTGGCAGGAGTTGTTCAAGATTGTTGGGACCCGACTCCTGATGAGTTCGGGGTTCCATCCCCAGACTGATGGACAGACAGAGCGGATTAATGGCATCCTCGAAGACTACCTAAGGCACTTCGTAGTCTCGGATCAGGGGAACTGGCCTAAGCTGCTGGATGTGGCCCAGTTCTCCTACAATCTGCAGAGGAGTGAGTCCTCGAAGTTCAGTCCTTTTGAGTTGGCTACGGGCCAACAACCTCTTTCACCCCACACAGTCTTGGCAGGATACCAAGGCGAGAATGTTGATGCAACAGAACGACTGAAGAGCTGGAATGAGAAGGTGGACTTGGCTCGTTACCATCTCACCCAGGCTTCAGACAGGATGAAGAAGTTTGCTGACAGACACAGGCGTCGATTGGAGTTTGATGTTGGCGACAAAGTTTTGGTTCGCATGGATCAGGACCGATTCAAAGTCCCAAAGGGGCTGAGTGCTTCGTTGGTCAGACGATTTGATGGACCTTTCGAAGTCATTCGGAAGATCAATCCCGTCGCCTACCAACTCAACTTACCCCTCCATCTCAAGACTCATCCTGTTTTCCACGTCTCTCAGTTGAGACCGCATCATCCAGATGACGAAGATCTGATAAGAAATATTCCGAACAGAGGCCCGGCGAATGTGTTGGACAATCCGGACCGCAGAGTCAGCCAGGTCCTTGCAATGCGAACACGAGGAGGAGGCAAGAACGGCATCCGTGAGTTCTTGGTGATGTTCGAAGGACAGGGACGCGACTCCGCTTCCTGGGAACGCAGTGAGTCGTTATGGCGAGACGAGGAGATAATCATGGAATTCCTCTCCAGGAGGAACCCGCCCAGACAGGAGTAGATTTCTGGGTCAATGCCTCCCAGTGCTTTGTGCAGGGGTGCTGGCGTCGAGGGCGCCGCCACTAGTTTAGTGGGGGAGGATGTAACGGGTCTGCATTGGGCAGAATACTTGCACAGTTTTTGGATCGGGTCCAGCCTTAGTGGGGTTCCATTTTGCATCGGAACTCTTTCTTTTGCATAGCCGACATGGAGTTGGTGTTTCACACAGCCGACTTAATTCATTTCATCGGCGGGGCCGATATGTTTTATTTCTTTGGCGGGGGCCGACATGGGACTTGGCCGATGTTCTTCTTAGCGCGGACTTAACTCATATGAGTCCGGACCTATATGGGCGCTAATTTTCCATTGGCGGGATTCCTTTTGGGCCGGCCCTATCCGCCCAACGGCTCTTTTATTTGGGTCCGACCCTCCAGTATATAAGATGAGCGGGATGCTCATTCTTGGAAAAAAAGCAGAAGCAGATTCAGAATCAGGATCATCAGCGATCAAGCATTCGGCAGCGAGCAGACGAGCAGACAGATGCGAGTCTTCGGCGTCGCAAGTCTGAGTGCGAGTATTGCAGCGAGGGACTTTATTGCTCAGGCGAGCATTGGGGTCTTGTGACTTGGCGATCTGGCACCTCGAGGAGCTAACTGGTTCTCCTCTCGAGCGAGCCGATCCCAGTCTGAGTCGAAGGGACTCTTTGTAACTTGTCCGAGTCAGATTGGCTGGCTGGGCAATCCATTTGGGGGCGACCGGTATTTCTCAATACCGAGTTCTATCCAGCATTGTAATCTTTGAGGATAATAATAAAGGATATGGGCACCTCGCCCCACCTTTGAATGTTGTGTTGTCTATTTTATTCCGCATTGCATCGTATCCTTTTATGCATTCTGGGAGCAAGTCGATCTGCATTTTCATTGTGCATTCCGCTTTAGCGCAATATTGGAAGGGACGAGGCGTAGGCCGAAGGTCTCTGACCTTGAACGGATCCGAGTCGGGTCGGGACTTGTCGGTGCCGCACAGGCTTAACTCCCAAAGCCCGTGACATCCCCTATATAAGTTATTTGTCCGATTCTCAAGCAGCCGAAGTCTGGTCATCGAATCGGGTCAAAGACCACAACTTCCGACTTTACCCACAATGCAAGTCATCGAATCGAACATCGGCCCCCGAGTCGGACTCCATGCGTATGTCAGGTCATCGGACCCAAATTCCGCCTTCCTGCGCATGGCGGGCCATCAATATCAACTCGGTCATCGGACCCAAACTCCGCCTTTTTGCGTATGGCACGCCTTCAAATCGGTCATCGGACCCAAATTCCGCCTTCCTGTGCATGGCGGGCCATCAACATCAACTCGGTCATCGGACCCAAATTCCGCCTTTCTGCGCATGGCACGCCATCAACTCGGTCATCGGACCCAAATTCCGCCTTCCTGCGCATGGCAGGTCATCGGACACAAATTCAGACCTCGCCAATATGCCTACGTATCGAATCGGTCATCGGACCCAACTTCCGACTTCATCCATACTGTAGGGTCTTTGAGGTTGGCGCGGTGCGCTCAACCCAGGGAGTCGACCCATCGAAGCATACACCTCCCCTATATAAGCTATTTGTCCGATTCCCACACCTGTGTAGTTTGCACCTCTGACCAGGACATCGACCCCAACTTCCGAACTCGACTGCAACGACGGCACCAGCGCCTTGGTGCGCACCTTGCGACGCACAGTCCCAACATTCGCCTTCCTGCACATGGCAGGTCATCGGACCCAAATTCCGACCTCGCGAGTATGCCTACATATCGAATCGGTCATCGGACCCAACTTCCGACTTCATCCATACCGTAGGGTCTTTGAGGTTGGCGCGGTGCGCTCAACCCGGGGAGTCGACCCAACGAAGCATACACCTCCCCTATATAAGCTATTTGTCCGATTCCCACACCTGTGTAGTTTGCACCTCCGATCAAGACATCGACCCCAACTTCCGAACTCGCCTCCAACGACCGAACCAGCGCCTTGGTGCGCACCTTGCAACGCACAGTGCCAACATTCGCCTTCCTGCACGTGGCAGGTCATCGGACCCAAATTCCGACCTCGCGAGTATGCCTACATATCGAATCGGTCATCGGACCCAACTTCCGACTTCATCCATACCGTAGGGTCTTTGAGGTTGGCGCGGTGCGCTCAACCCGGGGAGTCGACCCAACGAAGCATACACCTCCCCTATATAAGCTATTTGTCCGATTCCCACACCTGTGTAGCTTGCACCTCCGATCAGGACATCGACCCCAACTTCCGAACTCGACTAAAAAGACCGCACCAGCGCCTTGGTGTGCACCTTGCAACGCACAGTGTCAACATTCGCCTTCCTGCACATGGCAGGTCATCGGACCCAAATTCCGACCTCATGAGCATACCTACTAATCGAATCGGTCATCGGACCCAACTTCCGACTTCATCCATACCGTAGGGTCTTTGAGGTTGGCGCGGTGCGCTCAACCTGGGGAGTCGACCCATCGAAGCATACACCTCCCCTATATAAGCTATTTGTCCGATTCCGACACCTGTGTAGTTTGCACCTCCGCTCAGGACATCGACCCCAACTTCCGAACTCGCCTGCAACGACCGAACCAGCGCCTTGGTGCGCACCAAAAGTGCGCACTTTTGGAGGGCACTTTTCTGCGCTCCAAAGGTGCGCACTTTTGGAGGGCACTTTTTGGAGGGCACTTTTCTGCGCTCCAAAGGTGCGCACTTTTGGAGGGCACTTTTTGGAGGGCACTTTTCTGCGCTCCAAAGGTGCGCACTTTTGGAGGGCACTTTTTGGAGGGCACTTTTCTGCGCTCCAAAGGTGCGCACTTTTGGAGGGCACTTTTTGGAGGGCACTTTTCTGCGCTCCAAAGGTGCGCACTTTTGGAGGGCACTTTTTGGAGGGCA
Source organism: Cryptomeria japonica (assembly GCF_030272615.1). Lineage (NCBI taxonomy): Eukaryota > Viridiplantae > Streptophyta > Pinopsida > Cupressales > Cupressaceae > Cryptomeria > Cryptomeria japonica. The sequence continues at coordinate 112,909 of NW_026729157.1, forward strand.
CTTTTCTGCGCTCCAAAGGTGCGCACTTTTGGAGGGCACTTTTTGGAGGGCACTTTTCTGCGCTCCAAAGGTGCGCACTTTTGGAGGGCACTTTTTGGAGGGCACTTTTCTGCGCTCCAAAGGTGCGCACTTTTGGAGGGCACTTTTTGGAGGGCACTTTTCTGCGCTCCAAAGGTGCGCACTTTTGGAGGGCACTTTTTGGAGGGCACTTTTCTGCGCTCCAAAGGTGCGCACTTTTGGAGGGCACTTTTTGGAGGGCACTTTTCTGCGCTCCAAAGGTGCGCACTTTTGGAGGGCACTTTTGTGCACTCCAAAGGTGCGCACTTTTGGAGGGCACTTTTCCTGTGCTCCAAAGGTGCACACCTAGGTGAGCACCTTCGACCACACCTTGTAGCACACCAAACTCTGACTTTCGACTTCATCCGCAATGCAGGGTCTTTGAGGTTGGCGCAATGCGCACAACCAGGGGAGTCGACCCATCAAACCCAACACCTCCCCTATATAAGCTATTTGTCTGATTCTCATACATGCGTAGCCTGCAGGAGCAATTAGGACATCGACCCCAACTTTCGGCTTCTAAACGAAAACAAGGTCTTTGAGGTTGGTGTAATGCGAACAACTAGGGGAGTCAACCCATCAAACCCAACACCTCCCCTATATAAGCTATTTGTCTGATTCTCATACATGTGTAGTCTACAGGAGCAATTAGGACATCGACCCCAACTTTTGACTTCTTAACGAAAACAAGGTCTTTGAGGTTGACGTAATGCGCACAACCAGGGGAGTCGACCCATCAAACCCAACACCTCCCCTATATAAGCTATTTGTCCGATTCTCATACATGTGTAGCCTGCAGGAGCCATTAGGACATTGACCCCAACTTTTGACTTCTTAACGAAAACAAGGTCTTTGAGGTTGGCGTAATGCGCACAACCAAGGGAGTTGACCCATCAAACCCAACACCTCCCCTATATAAGCTATTTGTCTGATTCTCATACATGTGTAGCCTGCAACAACGATTAGGACATCCACCCCAACTTCTGAATTCGTCTGCGTTGACCGCACCAAAGGTGCACGCCTTGGTGCTCACCAAAATCCGACTTCCGACTTCTTCTGCTATGCGGGGTCTTTGAGGTTGGCGCAGTGCGCACAACCAGGGGAGTCAACCCACCGAATGCAACACCTCCCCTATATAAGCTATTTGTCTGATTCTCATACATGCGTAGACTGCAGCAATGATTAGGACATCCACCCCAACTTTTGACTTCTTAAACAAGACAGGGTCTTTGAAGTTGGTGCAGTGCACACAACCAGGGGAGTCGACCCATCAAACGCAACACCTCCCCTATATAAAGCTATTTGTCCGATTCTCATACGTGTAGTCTGCAGCAGCGATTAGGACATCGACCCCAACTTCCGAATTCGTTTGCATTGACCGCACCAAAGGTGCACGCCTTGGTGTGCACCCTGGAGTGCACTTTGGTGCTCACCTCGGTGCACACTTTGGTGTGCACCTCGGTGTGCACCAAAGGTGCGCACCTTGGAGCGCACCAAAGGTGTACACTTTGGAGCGCACCACATAGGGTCTTTGAGAGGTTGGCGCAGTGCGCACACCAAGGTGGGTGTTGAGGTGCGTGCCGAGGTGGGTGGGTGCTAGGGTGCGCTCCATGGTGGGTGCCAGGGTGGGTGCGTGCTAGGGTGGATTCCAAAGAGGGTCATAGGGTGGGTGCCAAGGTGGGTTGGTGATATAGTGGGTTCAAAGGTGGGTACTAGGGTGGGTTCCAAGGTGGGTCACAAGTTGGGTGCCAGGATGCGTGGGTGTTAGGTTGGGTGCCAAGGTGGGCTCCTGCGTGGGTGGGTGCTAGGGTGGGTTTCAAGGTGGACGCGAGGGCGGGTGCCAAGGTGGGTAACAAGTTGGGTGTTAGGATGGGTGAGTGCTAGAGTGGGTGCCAAGGTGGGTGGGTGCTAAGGTGGATGCCAAGGTGGTTCACAGGGTGGGTGGGTTCTAGGGTGAGTTCCAAGGTGGGTCACAGGTTCAGTGCTAGGGTGGGTGTCAAGGCGGGTGTCGAGGTGCCTGGGTGCTAGGGTGTGGATGCCAATGTGGGTCATAGGGTGGGTACTAGGGTGGGCTGCAATGTGGGTGCCAAGGTGGGTAACATGCTCGGTGGGTTCTAAATTGGGTGCCAGGGTGGGTGTGCACCCACCTTGCCCGAGGTGGGTGCCAAGGTGCCAGTGTGGGTGGGTGCTAAGGTGGATGCCAAGGTGGGTGAGAAGGTGGGTGATAGGTTGAGTGGTAGGATGGGTGGGTGCCAAGATGGGTCACAGGGTGGGTGCAAGGGTGGGTAGGTGCTAGGGTTGGTGTCAGGGTGGGTGGGTGCTAGGTTGGGTTCCAAGGTGGGTGCGAGGGTGAGTGTCAAGGTGGGTCACAGGTTAGGTGCTAGGATGGGTGAGTGCTAGGGTGCAAAGGTGCCAGGGTGGGTGCTAGGATGGGTCGATGCTAGGGTGAGTGGCAAGGTGGGTCCACAAGTGTCAAGGTGGGTGCCGAGGTGGGTGCCAAGTCGGCGACTGCTATGGTGGATGCCAAGGTGGGTCACGGGGTGGGTGCCAAGTTGCTAGGTTGGGTTCCAAGGTGGGTGCCAACGTGGGTGCTAGGGTGCGTGGGTTAAAGGGTGTGTCACAACGTGGGTGCCAGGATGGGTGCGCACCCACACTGGCCAAGACGGGTGCGGGTGCAAGGTTGGGTTCCAAGCCCGGTCACAGGCTGGGTGCTAGGATGGGTGGGTGCCAAGGTGGGCACCAGGGTGGGTGCACCCACCCTGGCCAAGGTGGGTCACGGGGTGGGTCCTAGGGTGGGTAACGGGGTGGGTACTAAGGTGCGTGCCAAGGTGGGTCATAGGGTGGGTGCCAAGGTGGGCACCAGGGTGGGTGTGCACCAACCCTAGCCAGGGTAGGTCACGGGGTGGTTGTCGGGGTGGGCGTCAAGGAGCCAAGGTGGGTGGCAAGTAGCCAAGTTGCGTGCCAAGGTGGGTGTCGGGGTGGGTGCCAAGGATCCAAGGTGGGTGCCAAGGAACCAAGGTGGGTGTCTGGGTGGGTGCCGAGGTGGGAGCCAGGGTGGGTCCCAAGGTGAGTGCAAAGGTGGGTGCCAGGGTCAAGGTGAGTGCCAATGTGGGTTCCAAGGTGCCAGGGTCAGGGTGAGTGCCAATGTGGGTTCAAAGGTGCTAAGTTGGGTGCGAGGTTGGGTGCGAGGGTGGGTGGGTGCCAAGGTGTGCTAGGTGGAAGCCCGGGTGGGTCGGCATCCCATGGGTGTCGAGTTGGGTGCCTGATGGGTGCTTCTTGTCAAGTTTTAGTCGTCGGGACTCATTTCGAGCCTTAGAGGTCGTTTCTTGTCCGGTTGCCCTGTCTTCGACCTGGGAACCCAATTTTGGTCCTCGGGTCCCATTTTTTTTTGTCTCGCATCCCACTTTTGGCCTGTGGCCTTTTCGGGGTCGATTCTCGTTTTGGGCATCAGAGCATGTTTCTTCTCCTAAAACCCAATATTTGTTTATTAAGTCTCGGAACACATTTTTGTTCTCGTGGACCCATCATGGGTCTTGGAACGCATTTGTGGTCCTTGGGTCCCATTTTGCATCCCGAAACTTGTGTTTTGGTGCTTGATCCCTATTTTGGGTGCCCACCTTGCACCAAGTGCGCACCCGGGGCAAACCGAGCGCCTTGGTGCACCGGGGCAAGATCGAGCGTGCACCCGAGGCGCCCCGAACATGCACCAAGGTGCACTCGGCCCACATGTGAGCGCAGGTCGTTGCGCCCGAGGTGGTGTGTGGGCACCGCGTTGCAGACGGGACACTGCACGCACACGACGCCCCCTCCAGGTGCACGCACGTAGGCCGGGCCGGGTGCACACCCGACGCCCTAGCAAGGTGCGCGCACCCGGGCAGGGCTCACACTTGGCGAACGGGGCGCACTTCGCGAGGGAGGGTGTGCACCTCGACGGGGGTGGGTGGCCGGGGTGGATTCGCACGTGGGTCGCGGTTTGCTAAGTACACACTGCGACAAGCTCATAACGGGTGCGATCATACCAGCATTAGTGCACCGGATCCCATCAGAACTCCGCAGTTAAGCGCGCTTGGGCCGGAGTAGTACTGGGATGGGTGACCTCCCGGGAAGTCCCGGTGTTGCACCCTTTTTTAGTTTTTCGCCGGGCGTCGCAATGCTATTTGAATAAACCTTTTGCCCGTTTGCGTTCTCGTCGGGGCCGGGCCGGGCCGGGGTGCGCTGCCCGCACTACCGCGCGCGCGGGGGGCGACACCGAGCGCGCACCCGAGGCACCCCGAGCACACAGGCCACGGTGCAACCCGGGCGTTGTGCGCGCACCCCGGTGCGCCCGAGGTGCTGCGCGCGCACCCAGGTGAAATCGGTGTGCACCTCGGCCAGTGCGCGCTCGGTCGAGTCGCGCACGTTGGCCAAGGTGCACGGTGATGTTTCTTACTCTAAGGTTCCGCACCAGACGCCCGGGACAGGTGAGCGAAGCTGGGCGGGGCCGGGTGCGCGGCCGGGGCAGGTGCACGCAGCTGGAGAGAGCTTTGGAGCACACTTCGGAGCGCACCAATGATGCGCTCCATTCAAAAGTTTCCTGAAAAGGCAAAAAAAGTTGAGATTATAGAATTTCCCACTTGAGAGATTGTAAAAAAAAAAAATTTAAAATGAAGGAAACGCGGGTGCCAAGGTGTGCGCAGCCCAGCCAAGGTGTGCGCACCAAGGCGCCCACCCTGGCGAAGGTGCACGCAAGGTGCGCACCCGAGGCAAACCGGACAATTAACCCAACTTTCGACTTCGCGCGCACCTTGGAGCGCACTTCGGAGCGCTCCTTGGTGCGCACCAATCTTGGGCACCTCGGAGTGCACCATGGCGCCCACCAAGGTGCGCACCCGGGGCAAACCGAGCTCCGACTTCGTGCGCACCTTGGAGCGCACGAAAGGTGCGCACCATGGCGCCCACCAAGGTGCGCAGCCCAGCCAAGGCGTGCGCATCAAGGTGCGCACCCTGGCGAAGGTGCGCACCCGGGGCAAACCGAGCTCCGACTTCGTGCGCACCTTGGAGCGCACAAAAGGTGCGCAACCCAGCCAAGGTGTGCGCACCCCGGTCAAACCGAGCTCCGAATCGTGCGCACCAGAGGTGCACGCCATCGTGCGCACCTTGGAGCACACTTCGGAGCCCTCCTTGGTGCGCGCCGATGTTGCGCACCTCGGAGCGCACCCGGGGAAAACAATGCAATTAACCCGACTTTCGACTTCGTGGGCACCTCGGAGCGCTCTCGGGTTCGCACCTCGGAGCACACCGAGGTGCGCACCTTTGATGCGCTGCCTTCACCAATTTCCAGAAAAGGCAAGAAAACATTGAGAAGGTGTGCGCACCGAGGTGCCCACCCTGGCGAAGGTGCACGCGAGGTGCGCACCCGGGGCAAACCGGGCTCCGACTTCGTGCACGCCGCACCTTGGAGCACACTTCGGAGCGCTCCTTGGTGCGCACCAGGGCGCGCAACCCAGCCGAGGTGCCCACCCCGGCGAAGGTGCACGCGAGGTGCGCACCCGGGGCAAACCGGGCTCCGACTTCGTGCACGCCATGGTGCCCACCGCGGCGAAGGTGCACGCGAGGTGCGCACCCGGGGCAAACCGGGCTCCGACTTCGTGCACGCCGCACCTTGGAGCACACTTCGGAGCGCTCCTTGGTGCGCACCATGGTGCCCACCAGGGCGCGCAACCCCGCCGAAGGTGCACGCGAGGTGCGCACCCGGGGCAAACCGGGCTCCGACTTCGTGCACGCCGCACCTTGGAGCACACTTCGGAGCGCTCCTTGGTGCGCACCATGGTGCCCACCAGGGCGCGCAACCCCGCCGAAGGTGCACGCGAGGTGCGCACCCGGGGCAAACCGGGCTCCGACTTCGTGCACGCCATGGTGCGCACCGCGGCGAAGGTGCGCACCCGGGGCAAACCGGGCTCCGACTTCGTGCACGCCGCACCTTGGAGCACACTTCGGAGCGCTCCTTGGTGCGCACCAGGGCGCGCAACCCAGCCGAGGTGCCCACCCCGGCGAAGGTGCACGCGAGGTGCGTACCCGGGGCAAACCGGGCTCCGACTTCGTGCACGCCGCACCTTGGAGCACACTTCGGAGCGCTCCTTGGTGCGCACCATGGTGCCCACCAGGCCGCGCAACCCAGCCAAGGTGTGCGCACCAAGGTGCACGCGAGGTGCGCACCCGGGGCAAACCGGGGTCCGACTTCGTGCACGCCGCACCTTGGAGCACACATCGGGGCGCTCCCGGGTTCGCACCGGCGTTGCGCACCGTGGTGGGCACCTCGGAGCACACCAAGGTGGGCAGCGAGGTGCGCACCTTTGATGCGATGCCTTCACTAATTTCCATAAAAGGCAAAAAAAAAACGAGATTTTAAAATTTCCGTTTTGAAAGATAGTGAGAAAAAGGGAATGCTGGTGCCATCTTGAGCCCGCCCTGGTGCGCAGCCCAGCCAAGGTGTGCGCACCAAGGTGCCCACCCTGGCGAAGGTGCGCGCCCGGGCAATTAATCCAACTTCCAACTTCGCGCGCGCCAGGGTGGGAGCGCACCCAACAACCGGGCCTGGGAAGAGCCAATGCGAGAAACCCCACCAAACGCTCTGACAAAAAAAGAGGGGGCGCTCCAGTAACCCCGCTTCGGAGCGCACCCTGGGCAAACCCAGCCAAGGTGCCCACCCCGGCCAAGGTGCAGGCGAGGTGCGCACCCGGGGCAAACCGGGCTCCGACAACGTGCACGCCGCACCTTGGAGCACACTTCGTAGCGCTCCCGGGTGCGCACCTCAGAGCACACCAAGGTGGGCAGCGAGGTGCGCACCTTTGATGCGCTGCCTTCACTAATTTCCAGAAAAGGCAAAAAAAAAAGGAGATTTTAAAATTTCCGTTTTGAAAGATAGTGAAAAAAACGGAACGCGCGTGCCATCTTGAGCCCGCCCTGGTGCGCAGCCCAGGTAAGGTGCCCACCCTGGCAAAGGTGCGCACCCGGGCAATTAACCCTACTTCCGACTTCGTGCGCGCCAGGGTGGCAACCGGGCCTCGGAAGAGCCAATGCGAGAAACCCCACCAAACGCTCCGACAAAAAAAGAGGCGGCGCTCCAATAACCCCGCTTCGGAGCGCAGCCGGGGCAAACCCAGCCAAGGTGCCCACCCCGACGAAGGTGCACGCGAGGTGCGCACCCGGGGCAAACCGGGCTCCGACAACGTGCACGCAGCACCTTGGAGCACACTTCGAAGCACTCCCGGGTGCCCACCGGCGTTGCGCACCGTGGTGGGCAGCGAGGTGCGCACCTTTGATGCGCTGCCTTCACTAATTTCCAGAAAAAGGCAAAAAAAAATGAGATTTTAAAATTTCCGTTTTGAAAGATAGTGAAAAAAAAGGAACGCGGGTGCCATCTTGAGCCCGCCCTGGTGCGCAGCCCAGGCAAGGCATGCGCACCAAGGTGCCCACCCGAGGTGCACACCCGGGGCAAACCGGGCTCCGACTTCGTGCAGGCCGCACCTTGGAGCACACTTCGGAGCGCTCCTTGGTGCGCACCATGGTGCCCACCAGGGCGCGCAACCCAGCCAAGGTCTGCACACCAAGGTGCCCACCCCGGCGAAGGTGCACGCGAGGTGCGCACCCGGGGCAAACCGGGCTCCGACTTCGTGCACGCCATGGTGCCCACCGCGGCGAAGGTGCACGCGAGGTGCGCACCCGGGGCAAACCGGGCTCCGACTTCGTGCACGCCGCACCTTGGAGCACACTTCGGAGCGCTCCTTGGTGCGCACCATGGTGCCCACCAGGGCGCGCAACCCAGCCAAGGTGTGCGCACCAAGGTGCACGCGAGGTGCGCACCCGGGGCAAACCGGGGTCCGACTTCGTGCACGCCGCACCTTGGAGCACACATCGGAGCGCTCCCAGGTTCGCACCAGCGTTGCGCACCTTTGATGCGCTGCCTTCACTAATTTCAAGAAAAGGCAAAAAAAAACGAGATTTTAAAATTTCCGTTCTGAAAGATAGTGAAAAAAACGGAACGCGGGTGCCATCTTGAGCCCTTCCTGGTGCGCAGCCCAGGCAAGTTGTGCGCACCAAGGTGCCCACCCTGGCGGAGGTGCGCGCCCGGGGCAATCCGGGCTCCGACTTCGTGCACTGCATGGTGCCCACCAAGGCGCGCAACCCAGCCAAGGTGCCCACCGCAGCGAAGGTGCACGCGAGGTGCGCACCCGAGGTGCACACCCGGGGCAAACCGGGCTCCGACTTCGTGCACGCCGCACCTTGGAGCACACTTCAGAGCGCTCCTTGGTGCGCACCAGGGCGTGCAACCCAGCCGAGGTGCCCACCCCGGCGAAGGTGCACGCGAGGTGTGCACCCGGGGCAAACCGGGCTCCGACTTCGTGCACGCCATGGTGCCCACCGCGGCGAAGGTGCGCACCCGGGGCAAACCGGGCTCCGACTTCGTGCACGCCGCACCTTGGAGCACACTTCGGAGCGCTCCTTGGTGCGCACCATGGTGCCCACCAGGCCGCGCAACCCAGCCAAGGTGTGCGCACCAAGGTGCACGCGAGGTGCGCACCCGGGGCAAACCGGGGTCCGACTTCGTGCACGCCGCACCTTGGAGCACACATCGGGGCGCTCCCGGGTTCGCACCGGCGTTGCGCACCGTGGTGGGCACCTCGGAGCACACCAAGGTGGGCAGCGAGGTGCGCACCTTTGATGCGATGCCTTCACTAATTTCCATAAAAGGCAAAAAAAAAACGAGATTTTAAAATTTCCGTTTTGAAAGATAGTGAGAAAAAGGGAATGCTGGTGCCATCTTGAGCCCGCCCTGGTGCGCAGCCCAGCCAAGGTTTGCGCACCAAGGTGCCCACCCTGGCGAAGGTGCGCGCCCGGGCAATTAACCCAACTTCCAACTTCGCGCGCGCCAGGGTGGGAGCGCACCCAACAACCGGGCCTGGGAAGAGCCAATGCGAGAAACCCCACCAAACTCTCTGACAAAAAAAGAGGGGGCGCTCCAGTAACCCCGCTTCGGAGCGCACCCTGGGCAAACCCAGCCAAGGTGCCCACCCCGGCCAAGGTGCAGGCGAGGTGCGCACCCGGGGCAAACCGGGCTCCGACAACGTGCACGCCGCACCTTGGAGCACACTTCGTAGCGCTCCCGGGTGCGCACCTCAGAGCACACCAAGGTGGGCAGCGAGGTGCGCACCTTTGATGCGCTGCCTTCACTAATTTCCAGAAAAGGCAAAAAAAAAAGGAGATTTTAAAATTTCCGTTTTGAAAGATAGTGAAAAAAACGGAACGCGCGTGCCATCTTGAGCCCGCCCTGGTGCGCAGCCCAGGTAAGGTGCCACCCTGGCAAAGGTGCGCACCCGGGCAATTAACCCTACTTCCGACTTCGTGCGCGCCAGGGTGGCAACCGGGCCTCGGAAGAGCCAATGCGAGAAACCCCACCAAACGCTCCGACAAAAAAAGAGGCGGCGCTCCAATAACCCCGCTTCGGAGCGCAGCCGGGGCAAACCAAGCCAAGGTGCCCACCCCGACGAAGGTGCACGCGAGGTGCGCACCCGGGGCAAACCGGGCTCCGACAACGTGCACGCAGCACCTTGGAGCACACTTCGAAGCACTCCCGGGTGCCCACCGGCGTTGCGCACCGTGGTGGGCAGCGAGGTGCGCACCTTTGATGCGCTGCCTTCACTAATTTCCAGAAAAAGGCAAAAAAAAATGAGATTTTAAAATTTCCGTTTTGAAAGATAGTGAAAAAAAAGGAACGCGGGTGCCATCTTGAGCCCGCCCTGGTGCGCAGCCCAGGCAAGGCATGCGCACCAAGGTGCCCACCCGAGGTGCACACCCGGGGCAAACCGGGCTCCGACTTCGTGCAGGCCGCACCTTGGAGCACACTTCGGAGCGCTCCTTGGTGCGCACCATGGTGCCCACCAGGGCGCACCCGAGGCAAACCGGGCTCCGACTTCGTGCACGCCGCACCTTGGAGCACACATCGGAGCGCTCCCAGGTTCGCACCAGCGTTGCGCACCTTTGATGCGCTGCCTTCACTAATTTCCAGAAAAGGCAAAAAAAAACGATATTTTAAAATTTCCGTTCTGAAAGATAGTGAAAAAAACGGAACGCGGGTGCCATCTTGAGCCCTTCCTGATGCGCAGCCCAGGCAAGTTGTGCGCACCAAGGTGCCCACCCTGGCGGAGGTGCGCGCCCGGGGCAAACCGGGCTCCGACTTCGTGCACTGCATGGTGCCCACCAAGGCGCGCAACCCAGCCAAGGTGCCCACCGCAGCGAAGGTGCACGCGAGGTGCGCACCCGAGGTGCACACCCGGGGCAAACCGGGCTCCGACTTCGTGCACGCCGCACCTTGGAGCACACTTCAGAGCGCTCCTTGGTACGCACCAGGGCGCGCAACCCAGCCAAGGTGCTCACCCCGGCGAAGGTGCACGCGAGGTGCGCACCCGGGGCAAACCGGGCTCGGACTTCGTGCACGCCGCACCTTGGAGCACACATCGGAGCGCTCCCGGGTTCGCACCAGCATTGCGCACCTTTGATGCGCTGCCTTCACTAATTTCCAGAAAAGGCAAAAAAAAGAAAAAAATGAGATTTTAAAATTTCCGTTTTGAAAGATAGTGAAAAAAACGGAACGCGGGTGCCATCTTGAGCCCGCCCTGGTGTGCAGCCCAGGCAAGTTGTGCGCACCAAGGCACCCACCCTGGCCAAGGTGGGTCACGGGGTGGGTCCTAGGGTGGGTAACGGGGTGGGTACTAAGGTGCGTGCCAAGGTGGGTCATAGGGTGGGTGCCAAGGTGGGCACCAGGGTGGGTGTGCACCAACCCTAGCCAGGGTAGGTCACGGGGTGGTTGTCGGGGTGGGCGTCAAGGAGCCAAGGTGGGTGGCAAGTAGCCAAGTTGCGTGCCAAGGTGGGTGTCGGGGTGGGTGCCAAGGATCCAAGGTGGGTGCCAAGGAACCAAGGTGGGTGTCTGGGTGGGTGCCGAGGTGGGAGCCAGGGTGGGTCCCAAGGTGAGTGCAAAGGTGGGTGCCAGGGTCAAGGTGAGTGCCAATGTGGGTTCCAAGGTGCCAGGGTCAGGGTGAGTGCCAATGTGGGTTCAAAGGTGCTAAGTTGGGTGCGAGGTTGGGTGCGAGGGTGGGTGGGTGCCAAGGTGTGCTAGGTGGAAGCCCGGGTGGGTCGGCATCCCATGGGTGTCGAGTTGGGTGCCTGATGGGTGCTTCTTGTCAAGTTTTAGTCGTCGGGACTCATTTCGAGCCTTAGAGGTCGTTTCTTGTCCGGTTGCCCTGTCTTCGACCTGGGAACCCAATTTTGGTCCTCGGGTCCCATTTTTTTTTGTCTCGCATCCCACTTTTGGCCTGTGGCCTTTTCGGGGTCGATTCTCGTTTTGGGCATCAGAGCATGTTTCTTCTCCTAAAACCCAATATTTGTTTATTAAGTCTCGGAACACATTTTTGTTCTCGTGGACCCATCATGGGTCTTGGAACGCATTTGTGGTCCTTGGGTCCCATTTTGCATCCCGAAACTTGTGTTTTGGTGCTTGATCCCTATTTTGGGTGCCCACCTTGCACCAAGTGCGCACCCGGGGCAAACCGAGCGCCTTGGTGCACCGGGGCAAGATCGAGCGTGCACCCGAGGCGCCCCGAACATGCACCAAGGTGCACTCGGCCCACATGTGAGCGCAGGTCGTTGCGCCCGAGGTGGTGTGTGGGCACCGCGTTGCAGACGGGACACTGCACGCACACGACGCCCCCTACAGGTGCACGCACGTAGGCCGGGCCGGGTGCACACCCGACGCCCTAGCAAGGTGCGCGCACCCGGGCAGGGCTCACACTTGGCGAACGGGGCGCACTTCGCGAGGGAGGGTGTGCACCTCGACGGGGGTGGGTGGCCGGGGTGGATTCGCACGTGGGTCGCGGTTTGCTAAGTACACACTGCGACAAGCTCATAACGGGTGCGATCATACCAGCGTTAGTGCACCGGATCCCATCAGAACTCCGCAGTTAAGCGCGCTTGGGCCGGAGTAGTACTGGGATGGGTGACCTCCCGGGAAGTCCCGGTGTTGCACCCTTTTTTAGTTTTTCGCCGGGCATCGCAATGCTATTTGAATAAACCTTTTGCCCGTTTGCGTTCTCGTCGGGGCCGGGCCGGGCCGGGGTGCGCTGCCCGCACTACCGCGCGCGCGGGGGCGACACCGAGCGCGCACCCGAGGCGCCCCGAGCACACAGGCCACGGTGCAACCCGGGCGTTGTGCGCGCACCCCGGTGCGCCCGAGGTGCTGCGCGCGCACCCAGGTGAAATCGGTGTGCACCTCGGCCAGTGCGCGCTCGGTCGAGTCGTGCACGTTGGCCAAGGTGCACGGTGATGTTTCTTACTCTAAGGTTCCGCACCAGACGCCCGGGACAGGTGAGCGAAGCTGGGCGGGGCCGGGTGCGCGGCCGGGGCAGGTGCACGCAGCTGGAGAGAGCTTTGGAGCACACTTCGGAGCGCACCAATGATGTGCTCCATTCAAAAGTTTCCTGAAAAGGCAAAAAAAGTTGAGATTATAGAATTTCCCACTTGAGAGATTGTAAAAAAAAAAAATTTAAAATGAAGGAAACGCGGGTGCCAAGGTGTGCGCAGCCCAGCCAAGGTGTGCGCACCAAGGCGCCCACCCTGGCGAAGGTGCACGCAAGGTGCGCACCCGAGGCAAACCGGACAATTAACCCAACTTTCGACTTCGCGCGCACCTTGGAGCGCACTTCGGAGCGCTCCTTGGTGCGCACCAATCTTGGGCACCTCGGAGTGCACCATGGCGCCCACCAAGGTGCGCACCCGGGGCAAACCGAGCTCCGACTTCGTGCGCACCTTGGAGCGCACGAAAGGTGCGCACCATGGCGCCCACCAAGGTGCGCAGCCCAGCCAAGGCGTGCGCATCAAGGTGCGCACCCTGGCGAAGGTGCGCACCCGGGGCAAACCGAGCTCCGACTTCGTGCGCACCTTGGAGCGCACAAAAGGTGCGCAACCCAGCCAAGGTGTGCGCACCCCGGTCAAACCGAGCTCCGAATCGTGCGCACCAGAGGTGCACGCCATCGTGCGCACCTTGGAGCACACTTCGGAGCCCTCCTTGGTGCGCGCCGATGTTGCGCACCTCGGAGCGCACCCGGGGAAAACAATGCAATTAACCCGACTTTCGACTTCGTGGGCACCTCGGAGCGCTCTCGGGTTCGCACCTCGGAGCACACCGAGGTGCGCACCTTTGATGCGCTGCCTTCACCAATTTCCAGAAAAGGCAAGAAAACATTGAGAAGGTGTGCGCACCGAGGTGCCCACCCTGGCGAAGGTGCACGCGAGGTGCGCACCCGGGGCAAACCGGGCTCCGACTTCGTGCACGCCGCACCTTGGAGCACACTTCGGAGCGCTCCTTGGTGCGCACCAGGGCGCGCAACCCAGCCGAGGTGCCCACCCCGGCGAAGGTGCACGCGAGGTGCGCACCCGGGGCAAACCGGGCTCCGACTTCGTGCACGCCATGGTGCCCACCGCGGCGAAGGTGCACGCGAGGTGCGCACCCGGGGCAAACCGGGCTCCGACTTCGTGCACGCCGCACCTTGGAGCACACTTCGGAGCGCTCCTTGGTGCGCACCATGGTGCCCACCAGGGCGCGCAACCCCGCCGAAGGTGCACGCGAGGTGCGCACCCGGGGCAAACCGGGCTCCGACTTCGTGCACGCCGCACCTTGGAGCACACTTCGGAGCGCTCCTTGGTGCGCACCATGGTGCCCACCAGGGCGCGCAACCCCGCCGAAGGTGCACGCGAGGTGCGCACCCGGGGCAAACCGGGCTCCGACTTCGTGCACGCCGCACCTTGGAGCACACTTCGGAGCGCTCCTTGGTGCGCACCAGGGCGCGCAACCCAGCCGAGGTGCCCACCCCGGCGAAGGTGCGTACCCGGGGCAAACCGGGCTCCGACTTCGTGCACGCCGCACCTTGGAGCACACTTCGGAGCGCTCCTTGGTGCGCACCATGGTGCCCACCAGGCCGCGCAACCCAGCCAAGGTGTGCGCACCAAGGTGCACGCGAGGTGCGCACCCGGGGCAAACCGGGGTCCGACTTCGTGCACGCCGCACCTTGGAGCACACATCGGGGCGCTCCCGGGTTCGCACCGGCGTTGCGCACCGTGGTGGGCACCTCGGAGCACACCAAGGTGGGCAGCGAGGTGCGCACCTTTGATGCGATGCCTTCACTAATTTCCATAAAAGGCAAAAAAAAAACGAGATTTTAAAATTTCCGTTTTGAAAGATAGTGAGAAAAAGGGAATGCTGGTGCCATCTTGAGCCCGCCCTGGTGCGCAGCCCAGCCAAGGTGTGCGCACCAAGGTGCCCACCCTGGCGAAGGTGCGCGCCCGGGCAATTAACCCAACTTCCAACTTCGCGCGCGCCAGGGTGGGAGCGCACCCAACAACCGGGCCTGGGAAGAGCCAATGCGAGAAACCCCACCAAACGCTCTGACAAAAAAAGAGGGGGCGCTCCAGTAACCCCGCTTCGGAGCGCACCCTGGGCAAACCCAG
>NW_026729157.1:137500-162500 GCF_030272615.1 Cryptomeria japonica
CGGCCTTAATCGTCCACGACAAACAGCTCGACGAGGCATGAAGCACCCACGGGAGCCGGAGCATGACGATGCAGAGTCTCGGTTCACAGGAGCCTGGGAAGAACATCCCGTACGGAACCCTTTACCCGAAAACATCCGAACCGCACATGCTCGCGACAGTCCTGCCGTTAGAGAATGCACCGTGCACGCGACCGAGTAAGGCCACTCAGAGACATCCATTTCCCAGGTATATGCCCCCTACGCACTTTTGGTGGCGCAACTCGCACGAACAGTCCCACCTCGACCCCGTAAACAAGCTTTTTTGCCTCGAAGAGTTCGTCGGAGACGAAGAAGCAACCTTCAGTGCAAACGTAGCACTCTTTTGTGCAACCGCCCAAACAACGCCCCCTCTACCCTCTGTCGAAACACTCGGCATTGCTGCTCCCTAAGGTGAGCTTCTCCTCATAGGCAATTCCGCTCTTATCCGGTCACGTTTGTGTGCCCGAATTTCGCAAGGCAACCTCCATGGGACATGGAAAAGACTCGAGAAGAGAGCTCGCTCACGGGAGAGAGAAGCCAAGGAGACCACGAGAGTGCTGAGAGTGGGACAGCGCTGAATAGGCGGGAGAAGCCTGCGCGTATAAACGGAGATATATATCCAATTGCAACGAAGGAACGTGCCAAAGATCGAGAACAATGGCAGAAATGCTAGTAACGTGCACTTCGGGACCAACGCATCACCGGAAGACAACCGCCAAACATCGAAAGAGTCGCGATGCTCCGCAACCTACGTGCAAAGCGGTCGCACACCGGGTAAGGGAGTGAGAGCCCCAAACATAGCTGGGCGAGGCGCTCACTCCGCTCTTTAATATCTCGTTAATACCGCCAAGGAAATGGCACAAGCACACACACACAAGCATCCTCGGAAGAGGACAGTTCGAGTGACAGGTCAAATCCAAGAGTTCCGAAGACTACCTCCAGGAACAATCGGGAACAAGACCGATTACAAGTCGTCGAGTCTGTTACTGGGCGAACACGAGATGCGCACAGGAAATCGATCAGCCCTCACAATGGCCCAAGGCCAGAGATCGGACTGCTACGATTTACCCCAACAATCATCGTGCCACTCTTCGCAGAGAGGTGATAGACGCCAACGAGCCCGCGCATAGCAATCGAGGTGTAAAAAGGGCGTTGAAGGCAGGAAGCCTGGACGAAAGAGGCTACGAGGTCACCTCGAAGCGGTCTAAGAATCGGGCGCACTTGGGGCGACTACCAGTGCCAACCCCTTATCCCGCGGTGCGTCCGACACACAGAAATTTCCAAGGCGGCCAAGGAGCCTCCCCGCATAGCAATCGGGGTGTGAGGTTACGGATGCAGCATTGATAGCAATCGAGGTGTGAGGCGAAGGATGCAGAAGTGAGAGCCGAGGGATGTAGCAGAGATAGCAATCGGGGTGTGTGATGCAGAAGAGATAGCAATCGAGGTGTGCGGTGGGAAGGGCCCAGCAGCCAGAATGCATGAAGCGACGGATGAAGCAGTGATGACAACCGGGCTGTGAGGAGAGGAGGGATGCAGCCAAGAAAGCAATCAGGGCTCGAGGCAAGGGATGCATCAAGGATAGCAATCATGTTGTGAGGCGAGATTCCAAAGGCTAAACGTGAGAGGCTGCAGGGTCGACTCAGAGAGGTCTATGCATGTGAGAGGCTGAAAGCAAGGTCGACTCGGAGCGGTCTATGCATCGGGCGCGCTTGGGGCGACTACCAGTGCCAACCCCTTATCCCGCGACGCGTCCGACAAAGAGAACGTTCCAAGGCGGCAGAGGAGGTTACCAGCCGAAGGATGCAGTAGCAATAACAGGTATAGTTCCGCGGCGGCCGAGAAGACTCACCGCATAGGAATCGGGATGCGAGGCGAGGGATGCGGCGGGAAGGCCCCGACGGCTAAACGGAAGAGGCTGCAGGGCCGCCTCGGAATGGTCCAAGCATCGGATGCGATTGGGACGACTACCAGTGCCAACCCCTTATCCCGCGATGCGTCCGATACACAGATAGTTCCAAGGCGGCCGAGGAGCCTCACCGCATATCAATCGGGGTGCGAGGCGAGGGATGGGGCGGGAAGGCCCCAACGGCTAGACGGAAGAGGCTTCAGGGCCACCTCGGAATGGTCCAAGCATCGGACGCGCTTGGGGCGACTGCCAGTGCCAACCCCTTATCCCGCGATGCGTCCGATACACAGATGGTTCCAAGGCGGCCGAGGAGCCTCACCGCATAGCAATCGGGGGTGCGAGGCGAGGGATGGGGCGGGAAGGCCCCAACGGCTAGACGGAAGAGGCTTCAGGGCCGCCTAGGAATGGTCCAAGCATCGGACACGCTTGGGGCGACTACCAGTGACAGCCCCCTATCCCGCGATGCGTCCGATACGAAGATGGTTCCAAGGCGGCCGAGGAGCCTCACCGCATAGCAATCGGGGTGCGAGGTGGGGGATGCGGCGAGATGGCCCCAACGGCTAGACGGAAGAGGCCACAGGGCCGCGTCGGAATAGTCCAAGCATCGGACGCGCTTGGGGCGACTACCAGTGACAACCCCTTATCCCGCGATGCGTCCGATACGAAGATAGTTCCAAGGCGGCCGAGGAGCCTCACCGCATAGCAATCGGGGTGCGAGGTGGGGGATGCGGCGAGATGGCCCCAACGGCTAGACGGAAGAGGCTGCAGGGCCGCCTCGGAATAGTCCAAGCATCGGACGCGCTTGGGGCCACTACCAGTGACAACCCCTTATCCCGCGATGCGTCCGATACGAAGATAGTTCCAAGGCGGCCGAAGAGCCTCACCGCATAGCAATCGGGGTGCGAGGTGGGGGATGCGGCGAGATGGCCCCAACGGCTAGACGGAAGAGGCCACAGGGCCGCCTCGGAATAGTCCAAGCATCGGACGCGCTTGGGGCGACTACCAGTGACAACCCCTTATCCCGCGATGCGTCCGATACGAAGATAGTTCCCAGGCGGCCGAGGAGCCTCACCGCATAGCAATCGGGGTGCGAGGCGAGGGATGCGGCGAGATGGCCCCAAAGGCTAGACGGAAGAGGCTGCAGGGCTGCCTCGGAATAGTCCAAGCATCGGACGCGCTTGGGGCGACTACCACTGCCAACCCCTTATCCCGCGATGCGTCCGATACACAGATAGTTCCGAGGCGGCCGAGGAGGTGGGGGATGCAGCGAGATGGCCCCAACGGCTAGACGGAAGAGGCTGCAGGGCCGCCTCGGAATAGTCCAAGCATCGGACGCGCTTGGGGCGACTACCAGTGACAACCCCTTATCCCGCGATGCGTCCGATACACAGATAGTTCCGAGGCGGCCAAGGAGCCTCACCGCATAGCAATCGTGGTGCGAGGTGGGGGATGCGGCGAGATGGCCCCAACGGCTAGACGGAAGAGGCTGCAGGGCCGCCTCGGAATGGTCCAAGCATCGGATGCGCTTGGGGCGACTACCACTGCCAACCCCTTATCCCGCGATGCGTCCGATACACAGATAGTTCCAAGGCGGCCGAGGAGCCTCACAGCATAGCAATCAGGGTGCGAGGCGAGGGATGCGGCGAGAAAGCCCCAACGGCTAGAGGGAAGAGGCTTCAGGTCCGCCTCGGAATGGTCCAAGCATCGGACGCGCTTGGGGCGACTACCAGTGACAACCCCTTATCCCGCGACGCGTCCGATACACAGATAGTTCCAAGGCGGCCGAGGAGCCTCACCGCATAGCAATCGGGGTGCGAGGCGAGGGATGCGGCGAGAAGGACCCAACGGCTACACGGAAGAGGCTTCGGGGCCGCCTCGGAATGGTCCAAGCATCGGACGCGCTTGGGGCGACTACCAGTGACAACCCCTTATCCCGCGACGCGTCCGATACACAGATAGTTCCAAGGCGGCCGAGGAGCCTCACCGCATAGCAATCGGGGTGCGAGGCGAGGGATGCGGCGAGAAGGACCCAACGGCTAGACGGAAGAGGCTTCGGGGCCGCCTCGGAATGGTCCAAGCATCGGACGCGCTTGGGGCGACTACCAGTGACAACCCCTTATCCCGCGACGCGTCCGATACACAGATAGTTCCAAGGCGGCCGAGGAGCCTCACCGCATAGCAATCGGGGTGCGAGGCGAGGGATGCGGCGAGAAGGACCCAACGGCTAGACGGAAGAGGCTTCGGGTCCGCCTCGGAATGGTCCAAGCATCGGACGCGCTTGGGGCGACTACCAGTGACAACCCCTTATCCCGCGACGCGTCCGATACACAGATAGTTCCAAGGCGGCCGAGGAGCCTCACCGCATAGCAATCGGGGTGCGAGGCGAGGGATGCGGCGAGAAGGACCCAACGGCTAGACGGAAGAGGCTTCGGGTCCGCCTCGGAATGGTCCAAGCATCGGACGCGCTTGGGGCGACTACCAGTGACAACCCCTTATCCCGCGACGCGTCCGATACACAGATAGTTCCAAGGCGGCCGAGGAGCCTCACCGCATAGCAATCGGGGTGCGAGGCGAGGGATGCGGCGAGAAGGACCCAACGGCTAGACGGAAGAGGCTTCGGGTCCGCCTCGGAATGGTCCAAGCATCGGACGCGCTTGGGGCGACTACCAGTGACAACCCCTTATCCCGCGACGCGTCCGATACACAGATAGTTCCGAGGCGGCCGAGGAGCCTCACCGCATAGCAATCGGGGTGCGAGGCGAAGGATGCGGCGAGAAGGACCCAACGGCTAGACGGAAGAGGCTTCGGGTCCGCCTCGGAATGGTCCAAGCATCGGACGCGCTTGGGGCGACTACCAGTGACAACCCCTTATCCCGCGACGCGTCCGATACACAGATAGTTCCAAGGCGGCCGAGGAGCCTCACCGCATAGCAATCGGGGTGCGAGGCGAGGGATGCGGCGAGAAGGACCCAACGGCTAGACGGAAGAGGCTTCAGGGCCGCCTCGGAATGGTCCAAGCATCGAACGCGCTTGGGGCGACTACCAGTGACAACCCCTTATCCCGCGACGCGTCCGATACACAGATAGTTCCGAGGCGGCCGAGGAGCCTCACCGCATAGCAATCGGGGTGCGAGGCGAGGGATGCGGCGAGAAGGACCCAACGGCTAGACGGAAGAGGCTTCAGGGCCGCCTCGGAATGGTCCAAGCATCGAACGCGCTTGGGGCGACTACCAGTGACAACCCCTTATCCCGCGACGCGTCCGATACACAGATAGTTCCGAGGCGGCCGAGGAGCCTCACCGCATAGCAATCGGGGTGCGAGGCGAGGGATGCGGCGAGAAGGACCCAACGGCTAGACGGAAGAGGCTTCAGGGCCGCCTCGGAATGGTCCAAGCATCGGACGCGCTTGGGGCGACTACCAGTGACAACCCCTTATCCCGCGACGCGTCCGATACACAGATAGTTCCGAGGCGGCCGAGGAGCCTCACCGCATAGCAATCGGGGTGCGAGGCGAGGGATGCGGCGAGAAGGACCCAACGGCTAGACGGAAGAGGCTTCAGGGCCGCCTCGGAATGGTCCAAGCATCGGACGCGCTTGGGGCGACTACCAATGACAACCCCTTATCCCGCGACGCGTCCGATACACAGATAGTTCCGAGGCGGCCGAGGAGCCTCACCGCATAGCAATCGGGGTGCGAGGCGAGGGATGCGGCGAGAAGGACCCAACGGCTAGACGGAAGAGGCTTCAGGGCCGCCTCGGAATGGTCCAAGCATCGGACGCGCTTGGGGCGACTACCGTTGCCAACCCCTTATCCCGCGATGCGTCCGATACACAGATAGTTCCGAGGCGGCCGAGGAGCCTCACCGCATAGCAATCGGGTTGCGAGGCAGATTATTGGGAAGGGAACCCCCTGGGATGCGGCTCAAGCAGTGCCCAAAGGGACTGGAATGCGGAATCACATCGAGAGACCCAAATGCTATACGAGGGCTCAAATCGAATTATCGATTTGGCCACGACATGGACGCATCGGAACGACTACCTTTGCCGAACCACTCGCAATTGCATCCATACCGAAACCAATAGACATTTCCGTTAGAGCCCTCGCATAGCATTCGGGAATCTCGCATGCCCCTCTAAATCGACCAATGCTGGCGCTCAATGAAAATCCGAGCGCTACCACCGTTCGAGCGCCAGCATTGGTCGAGTTAGAGGGGCACGGGGGAGAATGCTCCAGTCAACACCTCCCCTATATAAGTTATTTGTCCGATTCTCGCACAACCGTAGTCTGCCTCGTCGAATCAAACAACGGTCCCAGATTCCGACTTCCGTTCCGTAGAGACCCAAAAGCTAGATGGAGGCTCGCAAGAAAGAGAGTCGGCGCATAGCAATCGGGTTTCTCGAACGTTTAGGGACCGAGCTCACTTGCGGATAGGGCAAAATCCGCCAAGCAACCCAAAAGCTAGACGGGGGCTCGAATCGAATCGCCTAGGCGGCCACAACAACGACGTGTTGGATCGACTACCAGTGCCAAACCATTCAGCAAGACTAGTCTGTGTCGAGGCCGGATAGAGATTCTCAGAGAGCGCCCGCATAGCATTTAGGAGACCTGCCGCGTCCCTCACACTCGACAAATGGTGGTGCACGTTTATAAATCCGAGCGATCCCAACCCTTTCAAGCACCAACATCGGTCGAGATAGAGGGGCACGGAGGGGGCTGCGTGAGACAACACAGTCCCCTATATAAGTTATTTGTCCGATTCTCACACATCCGAAGAATGGTCATCAAATCGGACAACAGCCCAAACTTCCGACTTCCGTCCCAGAAAGCCCAAGAGCTATCTAAAACGTTCATGGCCGGAACTCGATCGCGGCTATACCAGTCCGCCAAGCAACCCAAAAGCTAGACTGGAGCTCTAGTCGAATCACCTCTGTGGCCATTGCAAGGACGTGTTGGAGCGACTACCATTGCCGAACCATTCCGCAGGTCGAGTCCATACCAAGGCCGCATAGAGATTCACGATGAGCTCCTGCATAGCAATCAGGAGACTTGCCGTGTCCATCACAATCGATAAATCCTGGTGCAAGATTTTTGCATCCGAGCGCTCCAACCAGTCGAGCACCAGCATCAATCGACATAAACGGGCACGGGGGGAGGATGCTCGAGAACACTACCTCCCCTATATAAGTTATTTGTCCGATTCTCAAGCAGCCGAAGTCTGGTCATCGAATCGGGTCAAAGACCACAACTTCCGACTTTACCCACAATGCAAGTCATCGAATCGAACATCGGCCCCCGAGTCGGACTCCATGCGTATGTCAGGTCATCGGACCCAAATTCCGCCTTCCTGCGCATGGCGGGCCATCAATATCAACTCGGTCATCGGACCCAAACTCCGCCTTTTTGCGTATGGCACGCCTTCAAATCGGTCATCGGACCCAAATTCCGCCTTCCTGTGCATGGCGGGCCATCAACATCAACTCGGTCATCGGACCCAAATTCCGCCTTTCTGCGCATGGCACGCCATCAACTCGGTCATCGGACCCAAATTCCGCCTTCCTGCGCATGGCAGGTCATCGGACACAAATTCAGACCTCGCCAATATGCCTACGTATCGAATCGGTCATCGGACCCAACTTCCGACTTCATCCATACTGTAGGGTCTTTGAGGTTGGCGCGGTGCGCTCAACCCAGGGAGTCGACCCATCGAAGCATACACCTCCCCTATATAAGCTATTTGTCCGATTCCCACACCTGTGTAGTTTGCACCTCTGACCAGGACATCGACCCCAACTTCCGAACTCGACTGCAACGACGGCACCAGCGCCTTGGTGCGCACCTTGCGACGCACAGTCCCAACATTCGCCTTCCTGCACATGGCAGGTCATCGGACCCAAATTCCGACCTCGCGAGTATGCCTACATATCGAATCGGTCATCGGACCCAACTTCCGACTTCATCCATACCGTAGGGTCTTTGAGGTTGGCGCGGTGCGCTCAACCCGGGGAGTCGACCCAACGAAGCATACACCTCCCCTATATAAGCTATTTGTCCGATTCCCACACCTGTGTAGTTTGCACCTCCGATCAAGACATCGACCCCAACTTCCGAACTCGCCTCCAACGACCGAACCAGCGCCTTGGTGCGCACCTTGCAACGCACAGTGCCAACATTCGCCTTCCTGCACGTGGCAGGTCATCGGACCCAAATTCCGACCTCGCGAGTATGCCTACATATCGAATCGGTCATCGGACCCAACTTCCGACTTCATCCATACCGTAGGGTCTTTGAGGTTGGCGCGGTGCGCTCAACCCGGGGAGTCGACCCAACGAAGCATACACCTCCCCTATATAAGCTATTTGTCCGATTCCCACACCTGTGTAGCTTGCACCTCCGATCAGGACATCGACCCCAACTTCCGAACTCGACTAAAAAGACCGCACCAGCGCCTTGGTGTGCACCTTGCAACGCACAGTGTCAACATTCGCCTTCCTGCACATGGCAGGTCATCGGACCCAAATTCCGACCTCATGAGCATACCTACTAATCGAATCGGTCATCGGACCCAACTTCCGACTTCATCCATACCGTAGGGTCTTTGAGGTTGGCGCGGTGCGCTCAACCTGGGGAGTCGACCCATCGAAGCATACACCTCCCCTATATAAGCTATTTGTCCGATTCCGACACCTGTGTAGTTTGCACCTCCGCTCAGGACATCGACCCCAACTTCCGAACTCGCCTGCAACGACCGAACCAGCGCCTTGGTGCGCACCAAAAGTGCGCACTTTTGGAGGGCACTTTTCTGCGCTCCAAAGGTGCGCACTTTTGGAGGGCACTTTTTGGAGGGCACTTTTCTGCGCTCCAAAGGTGCGCACTTTTGGAGGGCACTTTTTGGAGGGCACTTTTCTGCGCTCCAAAGGTGCGCACTTTTGGAGGGCACTTTTTGGAGGGCACTTTTCTGCGCTCCAAAGGTGCGCACTTTTGGAGGGCACTTTTTGGAGGGCACTTTTCTGCGCTCCAAAGGTGCGCACTTTTGGAGGGCACTTTTTGGAGGGCACTTTTCTGCGCTCCAAAGGTGCGCACTTTTGGAGGGCACTTTTTGGAGGGCACTTTTCTGCGCTCCAAAGGTGCGCACTTTTGGAGGGCACTTTTTGGAGGGCACTTTTCTGCGCTCCAAAGGTGCGCACTTTTGGAGGGCACTTTTTGGAGGGCACTTTTCTGCGCTCCAAAGGTGCGCACTTTTGGAGGGCACTTTTTGGAGGGCACTTTTCTGCGCTCCAAAGGTGCGCACTTTTGGAGGGCACTTTTTGGAGGGCACTTTTCTGCGCTCCAAAGGTGCGCACTTTTGGAGGGCACTTTTGTGCACTCCAAAGGTGCGCACTTTTGGAGGGCACTTTTCCTGTGCTCCAAAGGTGCACACCTAGGTGAGCACCTTCGACCACACCTTGTAGCACACCAAACTCTGACTTTCGACTTCATCCGCAATGCAGGGTCTTTGAGGTTGGCGCAATGCGCACAACCAGGGGAGTCGACCCATCAAACCCAACACCTCCCCTATATAAGCTATTTGTCTGATTCTCATACATGCGTAGCCTGCAGGAGCAATTAGGACATCGACCCCAACTTTCGGCTTCTAAACGAAAACAAGGTCTTTGAGGTTGGTGTAATGCGAACAACTAGGGGAGTCAACCCATCAAACCCAACACCTCCCCTATATAAGCTATTTGTCTGATTCTCATACATGTGTAGTCTACAGGAGCAATTAGGACATCGACCCCAACTTTTGACTTCTTAACGAAAACAAGGTCTTTGAGGTTGACGTAATGCGCACAACCAGGGGAGTCGACCCATCAAACCCAACACCTCCCCTATATAAGCTATTTGTCCGATTCTCATACATGTGTAGCCTGCAGGAGCCATTAGGACATTGACCCCAACTTTTGACTTCTTAACGAAAACAAGGTCTTTGAGGTTGGCGTAATGCGCACAACCAAGGGAGTTGACCCATCAAACCCAACACCTCCCCTATATAAGCTATTTGTCTGATTCTCATACATGTGTAGCCTGCAACAACGATTAGGACATCCACCCCAACTTCTGAATTCGTCTGCGTTGACCGCACCAAAGGTGCACGCCTTGGTGCTCACCAAAATCCGACTTCCGACTTCTTCTGCTATGCGGGGTCTTTGAGGTTGGCGCAGTGCGCACAACCAGGGGAGTCAACCCACCGAATGCAACACCTCCCCTATATAAGCTATTTGTCTGATTCTCATACATGCGTAGACTGCAGCAATGATTAGGACATCCACCCCAACTTTTGACTTCTTAAACAAGACAGGGTCTTTGAAGTTGGTGCAGTGCACACAACCAGGGGAGTCGACCCATCAAACGCAACACCTCCCCTATATAAAGCTATTTGTCCGATTCTCATACGTGTAGTCTGCAGCAGCGATTAGGACATCGACCCCAACTTCCGAATTCGTTTGCATTGACCGCACCAAAGGTGCACGCCTTGGTGTGCACCCTGGAGTGCACTTTGGTGCTCACCTCGGTGCACACTTTGGTGTGCACCTCGGTGTGCACCAAAGGTGCGCACCTTGGAGCGCACCAAAGGTGTACACTTTGGAGCGCACCACATAGGGTCTTTGAGAGGTTGGCGCAGTGCGCACACCAAGGTGGGTGTTGAGGTGCGTGCCGAGGTGGGTGGGTGCTAGGGTGCGCTCCATGGTGGGTGCCAGGGTGGGTGCGTGCTAGGGTGGATTCCAAAGAGGGTCATAGGGTGGGTGCCAAGGTGGGTTGGTGATATAGTGGGTTCAAAGGTGGGTACTAGGGTGGGTTCCAAGGTGGGTCACAAGTTGGGTGCCAGGATGCGTGGGTGTTAGGTTGGGTGCCAAGGTGGGCTCCTGCGTGGGTGGGTGCTAGGGTGGGTTTCAAGGTGGACGCGAGGGCGGGTGCCAAGGTGGGTAACAAGTTGGGTGTTAGGATGGGTGAGTGCTAGAGTGGGTGCCAAGGTGGGTGGGTGCTAAGGTGGATGCCAAGGTGGTTCACAGGGTGGGTGGGTTCTAGGGTGAGTTCCAAGGTGGGTCACAGGTTCAGTGCTAGGGTGGGTGTCAAGGCGGGTGTCGAGGTGCCTGGGTGCTAGGGTGTGGATGCCAATGTGGGTCATAGGGTGGGTACTAGGGTGGGCTGCAATGTGGGTGCCAAGGTGGGTAACATGCTCGGTGGGTTCTAAATTGGGTGCCAGGGTGGGTGTGCACCCACCTTGCCCGAGGTGGGTGCCAAGGTGCCAGTGTGGGTGGGTGCTAAGGTGGATGCCAAGGTGGGTGAGAAGGTGGGTGATAGGTTGAGTGGTAGGATGGGTGGGTGCCAAGATGGGTCACAGGGTGGGTGCAAGGGTGGGTAGGTGCTAGGGTTGGTGTCAGGGTGGGTGGGTGCTAGGTTGGGTTCCAAGGTGGGTGCGAGGGTGAGTGTCAAGGTGGGTCACAGGTTAGGTGCTAGGATGGGTGAGTGCTAGGGTGCAAAGGTGCCAGGGTGGGTGCTAGGATGGGTCGATGCTAGGGTGAGTGGCAAGGTGGGTCCACAAGTGTCAAGGTGGGTGCCGAGGTGGGTGCCAAGTCGGCGACTGCTATGGTGGATGCCAAGGTGGGTCACGGGGTGGGTGCCAAGTTGCTAGGTTGGGTTCCAAGGTGGGTGCCAACGTGGGTGCTAGGGTGCGTGGGTTAAAGGGTGTGTCACAACGTGGGTGCCAGGATGGGTGCGCACCCACACTGGCCAAGACGGGTGCGGGTGCAAGGTTGGGTTCCAAGCCCGGTCACAGGCTGGGTGCTAGGATGGGTGGGTGCCAAGGTGGGCACCAGGGTGGGTGCACCCACCCTGGCCAAGGTGGGTCACGGGGTGGGTCCTAGGGTGGGTAACGGGGTGGGTACTAAGGTGCGTGCCAAGGTGGGTCATAGGGTGGGTGCCAAGGTGGGCACCAGGGTGGGTGTGCACCAACCCTAGCCAGGGTAGGTCACGGGGTGGTTGTCGGGGTGGGCGTCAAGGAGCCAAGGTGGGTGGCAAGTAGCCAAGTTGCGTGCCAAGGTGGGTGTCGGGGTGGGTGCCAAGGATCCAAGGTGGGTGCCAAGGAACCAAGGTGGGTGTCTGGGTGGGTGCCGAGGTGGGAGCCAGGGTGGGTCCCAAGGTGAGTGCAAAGGTGGGTGCCAGGGTCAAGGTGAGTGCCAATGTGGGTTCCAAGGTGCCAGGGTCAGGGTGAGTGCCAATGTGGGTTCAAAGGTGCTAAGTTGGGTGCGAGGTTGGGTGCGAGGGTGGGTGGGTGCCAAGGTGTGCTAGGTGGAAGCCCGGGTGGGTCGGCATCCCATGGGTGTCGAGTTGGGTGCCTGATGGGTGCTTCTTGTCAAGTTTTAGTCGTCGGGACTCATTTCGAGCCTTAGAGGTCGTTTCTTGTCCGGTTGCCCTGTCTTCGACCTGGGAACCCAATTTTGGTCCTCGGGTCCCATTTTTTTTTGTCTCGCATCCCACTTTTGGCCTGTGGCCTTTTCGGGGTCGATTCTCGTTTTGGGCATCAGAGCATGTTTCTTCTCCTAAAACCCAATATTTGTTTATTAAGTCTCGGAACACATTTTTGTTCTCGTGGACCCATCATGGGTCTTGGAACGCATTTGTGGTCCTTGGGTCCCATTTTGCATCCCGAAACTTGTGTTTTGGTGCTTGATCCCTATTTTGGGTGCCCACCTTGCACCAAGTGCGCACCCGGGGCAAACCGAGCGCCTTGGTGCACCGGGGCAAGATCGAGCGTGCACCCGAGGCGCCCCGAACATGCACCAAGGTGCACTCGGCCCACATGTGAGCGCAGGTCGTTGCGCCCGAGGTGGTGTGTGGGCACCGCGTTGCAGACGGGACACTGCACGCACACGACGCCCCCTCCAGGTGCACGCACGTAGGCCGGGCCGGGTGCACACCCGACGCCCTAGCAAGGTGCGCGCACCCGGGCAGGGCTCACACTTGGCGAACGGGGCGCACTTCGCGAGGGAGGGTGTGCACCTCGACGGGGGTGGGTGGCCGGGGTGGATTCGCACGTGGGTCGCGGTTTGCTAAGTACACACTGCGACAAGCTCATAACGGGTGCGATCATACCAGCATTAGTGCACCGGATCCCATCAGAACTCCGCAGTTAAGCGCGCTTGGGCCGGAGTAGTACTGGGATGGGTGACCTCCCGGGAAGTCCCGGTGTTGCACCCTTTTTTAGTTTTTCGCCGGGCGTCGCAATGCTATTTGAATAAACCTTTTGCCCGTTTGCGTTCTCGTCGGGGCCGGGCCGGGCCGGGGTGCGCTGCCCGCACTACCGCGCGCGCGGGGGCGACACCGAGCGCGCACCCAAGGCACCCCGAGCACACAGGCCACGGTGCAACCCGGGCGTTGTGCGCGCACCCCGGTGCGCCCGAGGTGCTGCGCGCGCACCCAGGTGAAATCGGTGTGCACCTCGGCCAGTGCGCGCTCGGTCGAGTCGCGCACGTTGGCCAAGGTGCACGGTGATGTTTCTTACTCTAAGGTTCCGCACCAGACGCCCGGGACAGGTGAGCGAAGCTGGGCGGGGCCGGGTGCGCGGCCGGGGCAGGTGCACGCAGCTGGAGAGAGCTTTGGAGCACACTTCGGAGCGCACCAATGATGCGCTCCATTCAAAAGTTTCCTGAAAAGGCAAAAAAAGTTGAGATTATAGAATTTCCCACTTGAGAGATTGTAAAAAAAAAAAATTTAAAATGAAGGCAACGCGGGTGCCAAGGTGTGCGCAGCCCAGCCAAGGTGTGCGCACCAAGGCGCCCACCCTGGCGAAGGTGCACGCAAGGTGCGCACCCGAGGCAAACCGGACAATTAACCCAACTTTCGACTTCGCGCGCACCTTGGAGCGCACTTCGGAGCGCTCCTTGGTGCGCACCAATCTTGGGCACCTCGGAGTGCACCATGGCGCCCACCAAGGTGCGCACCCGGGGCAAACCGAGCTCCGACTTCGTGCGCACCTTGGAGCGCACGAAAGGTGCGCACCATGGCGCCCACCAAGGTGCGCAGCCCAGCCAAGGCGTGCGCATCAAGGTGCGCACCCTGGCGAAGGTGCGCACCCGGGGCAAACCGAGCTCCGACTTCGTGCGCACCTTGGAGCGCACAAAAGGTGCGCAACCCAGCCAAGGTGTGCGCACCCCGGTCAAACCGAGCTCCGAATCGTGCGCACCAGAGGTGCACGCCATCGTGCGCACCTTGGAGCACACTTCGGAGCCCTCCTTGGTGCGCGCCGATGTTGCGCACCTCGGAGCGCACCCGGGGAAAACAATGCAATTAACCCGACTTTCGACTTCGTGGGCACCTCGGAGCGCTCTCGGGTTCGCACCTCGGAGCACACCGAGGTGCGCACCTTTGATGCGCTGCCTTCACCAATTTCCAGAAAAGGCAAGAAAACATTGAGAAGGTGTGCGCACCGAGGTGCCCACCCTGGCGAAGGTGCACGCGAGGTGCGCACCCGGGGCAAACCGGGCTCCGACTTCGTGCACGCCGCACCTTGGAGCACACTTCGGAGCGCTCCTTGGTGCGCACCAGGGCGCGCAACCCAGCCGAGGTGCCCACCCCGGCGAAGGTGCACGCGAGGTGCGCACCCGGGGCAAACCGGGCTCCGACTTCGTGCACGCCATGGTGCCCACCGCGGCGAAGGTGCACGCGAGGTGCGCACCCGGGGCAAACCGGGCTCCGACTTCGTGCACGCCGCACCTTGGAGCACACTTCGGAGCGCTCCTTGGTGCGCACCATGGTGCCCACCAGGGCGCGCAACCCCGCCGAAGGTGCACGCGAGGTGCGCACCCGGGGCAAACCGGGCTCCGACTTCGTGCACGCCGCACCTTGGAGCACACTTCGGAGCGCTCCTTGGTGCGCACCATGGTGCCCACCAGGGCGCGCAACCCCGCCGAAGGTGCACGCGAGGTGCGCACCCGGGGCAAACCGGGCTCCGACTTCGTGCACGCCATGGTGCGCACCGCGGCGAAGGTGCGCACCCGGGGCAAACCGGGCTCCGACTTCGTGCACGCCGCACCTTGGAGCACACTTCGGAGCGCTCCTTGGTGCGCACCAGGGCGCGCAACCCAGCCGAGGTGCCCACCCCGGCGAAGGTGCACGCGAGGTGCGTACCCGGGGCAAACCGGGCTCCAACTTCGTGCACGCCGCACCTTGGAGCACACTTCGGAGCGCTCCTTGGTGCGCACCATGGTGCCCACCAGGCCGCGCAACCCAGCCAAGGTGTGCGCACCAAGGTGCACGCGAGGTGCGCACCCGGGGCAAACCGGGGTCCGACTTCGTGCACGCCGCACCTTGGAGCACACATCGGGGCGCTCCCGGGTTCGCACCGGCGTTGCGCACCGTGGTGGGCACCTCGGAGCACACCAAGGTGGGCAGCGAGGTGCGCACCTTTGATGCGATGCCTTCACTAATTTCCATAAAAGGCAAAAAAAAAACGAGATTTTAAAATTTCCGTTTTGAAAGATAGTGAGAAAAAGGGAATGCTGGTGCCATCTTGAGCCCGCCCTGGTGCGCAGCCCAGCCAAGGTGTGCGCACCAAGGTGCCCACCCTGGCGAAGGTGCGCGCCCGGGCAATTAATCCAACTTCCAACTTCGCGCGCGCCAGGGTGGGAGCGCACCCAACAACCGGGCCTGGGAAGAGCCAATGCGAGAAACCCCACCAAACGCTCTGACAAAAAAAGAGGGGGCGCTCCAGTAACCCCGCTTCGGAGCGCACCCTGGGCAAACCCAGCCAAGGTGCCCACCCCGGCCAAGGTGCAGGCGAGGTGCGCACCCGGGGCAAACCGGGCTCCGACAACGTGCACGCCGCACCTTGGAGCACACTTCGTAGCGCTCCCGGGTGCGCACCTCAGAGCACACCAAGGTGGGCAGCGAGGTGCGCACCTTTGATGCGCTGCCTTCACTAATTTCCAGAAAAGGCAAAAAAAAAAGGAGATTTTAAAATTTCCGTTTTGAAAGATAGTGAAAAAAACGGAACGCGCGTGCCATCTTGAGCCCGCCCTGGTGCGCAGCCCAGGTAAGGTGCCCACCCTGGCAAAGGTGCGCACCCGGGCAATTAACCCTACTTCCGACTTCGTGCGCGCCAGGGTGGCAACCGGGCCTCGGAAGAGCCAATGCGAGAAACCCCACCAAACGCTCCGACAAAAAAAGAGGCGGCGCTCCAATAACCCCGCTTCGGAGCGCAGCCGGGGCAAACCCAGCCAAGGTGCCCACCCCGACGAAGGTGCACGCGAGGTGCGCACCCGGGGCAAACCGGGCTCCGACAACGTGCACGCAGCACCTTGGAGCACACTTCGAAGCACTCCCGGGTGCCCACCGGCGTTGCGCACCGTGGTGGGCAGCGAGGTGCGCACCTTTGATGCGCTGCCTTCACTAATTTCCAGAAAAAGGCAAAAAAAAATGAGATTTTAAAATTTCCGTTTTGAAAGATAGTGAAAAAAAAGGAACGCGGGTGCCATCTTGAGCCCGCCCTGGTGCGCAGCCCAGGCAAGGCATGCGCACCAAGGTGCCCACCCGAGGTGCACACCCGGGGCAAACCGGGCTCCGACTTCGTGCAGGCCGCACCTTGGAGCACACTTCGGAGCGCTCCTTGGTGCGCACCATGGTGCCCACCAGGGCGCGCAACCCAGCCAAGGTCTGCACACCAAGGTGCCCACCCCGGCGAAGGTGCACGCGAGGTGCGCACCCGGGGCAAACCGGGCTCCGACTTCGTGCACGCCATGGTGCCCACCGCGGCGAAGGTGCACGCGAGGTGCGCACCCGGGGCAAACCGGGCTCCGACTTCGTGCACGCCGCACCTTGGAGCACACTTCGGAGCGCTCCTTGGTGCGCACCATGGTGCCCACCAGGGCGCGCAACCCAGCCAAGGTGTGCGCACCAAGGTGCACGCGAGGTGCGCACCCGGGGCAAACCGGGGTCCGACTTCGTGCACGCCGCACCTTGGAGCACACATCGGAGCGCTCCCAGGTTCGCACCAGCGTTGCGCACCTTTGATGCGCTGCCTTCACTAATTTCAAGAAAAGGCAAAAAAAAACGAGATTTTAAAATTTCCGTTCTGAAAGATAGTGAAAAAAACGGAACGCGGGTGCCATCTTGAGCCCTTCCTGGTGCGCAGCCCAGGCAAGTTGTGCGCACCAAGGTGCCCACCCTGGCGGAGGTGCGCGCCCGGGGCAATCCGGGCTCCGACTTCGTGCACTGCATGGTGCCCACCAAGGCGCGCAACCCAGCCAAGGTGCCCACCGCAGCGAAGGTGCACGCGAGGTGCGCACCCGAGGTGCACACCCGGGGCAAACCGGGCTCCGACTTCGTGCACGCCGCACCTTGGAGCACACTTCAGAGCGCTCCTTGGTGCGCACCAGGGCGCGCAACCCAGCCGAGGTGCCCACCCCGGCGAAGGTGCACGCGAGGTGCGCACCCGGGGCAAACCGGGCTCCGACTTCGTGCACGCCATGGTGCCCACCGCGGCGAAGGTGCGCACCCGGGGCAAACCGGGCTCCGACTTCGTGCACGCCGCACCTTGGAGCACACTTCGGAGCGCTCCTTGGTGCGCACCATGGTGCCCACCAGGCCGCGCAACCCAGCCAAGGTGTGCGCACCAAGGTGCACGCGAGGTGCGCACCCGGGGCAAACCGGGGTCCGACTTCGTGCACGCCGCACCTTGGAGCACACATCGGGGCGCTCCCGGGTTCGCACCGGCGTTGCGCACCGTGGTGGGCACCTCGGAGCACACCAAGGTGGGCAGCGAGGTGCGCACCTTTGATGCGATGCCTTCACTAATTTCCATAAAAGGCAAAAAAAAAACGAGATTTTAAAATTTCCGTTTTGAAAGATAGTGAGAAAAAGGGAATGCTGGTGCCATCTTGAGCCCGCCCTGGTGCGCAGCCCAGCCAAGGTTTGCGCACCAAGGTGCCCACCCTGGCGAAGGTGCGCGCCCGGGCAATTAACCCAACTTCCAACTTCGCGCGCGCCAGGGTGGGAGCGCACCCAACAACCGGGCCTGGGAAGAGCCAATGCGAGAAACCCCACCAAACTCTCTGACAAAAAAAGAGGGGGCGCTCCAGTAACCCCGCTTCGGAGCGCACCCTGGGCAAACCCAGCCAAGGTGCCCACCCCGGCCAAGGTGCAGGCGAGGTGCGCACCCGGGGCAAACCGGGCTCCGACAACGTGCACGCCGCACCTTGGAGCACACTTCGTAGCGCTCCCGGGTGCGCACCTCAGAGCACACCAAGGTGGGCAGCGAGGTGCGCACCTTTGATGCGCTGCCTTCACTAATTTCCAGAAAAGGCAAAAAAAAAAGGAGATTTTAAAATTTCCGTTTTGAAAGATAGTGAAAAAAACGGAACGCGCGTGCCATCTTGAGCCCGCCCTGGTGCGCAGCCCAGGTAAGGTGCCACCCTGGCAAAGGTGCGCACCCGGGCAATTAACCCTACTTCCGACTTCGTGCGCGCCAGGGTGGCAACCGGGCCTCGGAAGAGCCAATGCGAGAAACCCCACCAAACGCTCCGACAAAAAAAGAGGCGGCGCTCCAATAACCCCGCTTCGGAGCGCAGCCGGGGCAAACCAAGCCAAGGTGCCCACCCCGACGAAGGTGCACGCGAGGTGCGCACCCGGGGCAAACCGGGCTCCGACAACGTGCACGCAGCACCTTGGAGCACACTTCGAAGCACTCCCGGGTGCCCACCGGCGTTGCGCACCGTGGTGGGCAGCGAGGTGCGCACCTTTGATGCGCTGCCTTCACTAATTTCCAGAAAAAGGCAAAAAAAAATGAGATTTTAAAATTTCCGTTTTGAAAGATAGTGAAAAAAAAGGAACGCGGGTGCCATCTTGAGCCCGCCCTGGTGCGCAGCCCAGGCAAGGCATGCGCACCAAGGTGCCCACCCGAGGTGCACACCCGGGGCAAACCGGGCTCCGACTTCGTGCAGGCCGCACCTTGGAGCACACTTCGGAGCGCTCCTTGGTGCGCACCATGGTGCCCACCAGGGCGCACCCGAGGCAAACCGGGCTCCGACTTCGTGCACGCCGCACCTTGGAGCACACATCGGAGCGCTCCCAGGTTCGCACCAGCGTTGCGCACCTTTGATGCGCTGCCTTCACTAATTTCCAGAAAAGGCAAAAAAAAACGATATTTTAAAATTTCCGTTCTGAAAGATAGTGAAAAAAACGGAACGCGGGTGCCATCTTGAGCCCTTCCTGATGCGCAGCCCAGGCAAGTTGTGCGCACCAAGGTGCCCACCCTGGCGGAGGTGCGCGCCCGGGGCAAACCGGGCTCCGACTTCGTGCACTGCATGGTGCCCACCAAGGCGCGCAACCCAGCCAAGGTGCCCACCGCAGCGAAGGTGCACGCGAGGTGCGCACCCGAGGTGCACACCCGGGGCAAACCGGGCTCCGACTTCGTGCACGCCGCACCTTGGAGCACACTTCAGAGCGCTCCTTGGTACGCACCAGGGCGCGCAACCCAGCCAAGGTGCTCACCCCGGCGAAGGTGCACGCGAGGTGCGCACCCGGGGCAAACCGGGCTCGGACTTCGTGCACGCCGCACCTTGGAGCACACATCGGAGCGCTCCCGGGTTCGCACCAGCATTGCGCACCTTTGATGCGCTGCCTTCACTAATTTCCAGAAAAGGCAAAAAAAAGAAAAAAATGAGATTTTAAAATTTCCGTTTTGAAAGATAGTGAAAAAAACGGAACGCGGGTGCCATCTTGAGCCCGCCCTGGTGTGCAGCCCAGGCAAGTTGTGCGCACCAAGGCACCCACCCTGGCCAAGGTGGGTCACGGGGTGGGTCCTAGGGTGGGTAACGGGGTGGGTACTAAGGTGCGTGCCAAGGTGGGTCATAGGGTGGGTGCCAAGGTGGGCACCAGGGTGGGTGTGCACCAACCCTAGCCAGGGTAGGTCACGGGGTGGTTGTCGGGGTGGGCGTCAAGGAGCCAAGGTGGGTGGCAAGTAGCCAAGTTGCGTGCCAAGGTGGGTGTCGGGGTGGGTGCCAAGGATCCAAGGTGGGTGCCAAGGAACCAAGGTGGGTGTCTGGGTGGGTGCCGAGGTGGGAGCCAGGGTGGGTCCCAAGGTGAGTGCAAAGGTGGGTGCCAGGGTCAAGGTGAGTGCCAATGTGGGTTCCAAGGTGCCAGGGTCAGGGTGAGTGCCAATGTGGGTTCAAAGGTGCTAAGTTGGGTGCGAGGTTGGGTGCGAGGGTGGGTGGGTGCCAAGGTGTGCTAGGTGGAAGCCCGGGTGGGTCGGCATCCCATGGGTGTCGAGTTGGGTGCCTGATGGGTGCTTCTTGTCAAGTTTTAGTCGTCGGGACTCATTTCGAGCCTTAGAGGTCGTTTCTTGTCCGGTTGCCCTGTCTTCGACCTGGGAACCCAATTTTGGTCCTCGGGTCCCATTTTTTTTTGTCTCGCATCCCACTTTTGGCCTGTGGCCTTTTCGGGGTCGATTCTCGTTTTGGGCATCAGAGCATGTTTCTTCTCCTAAAACCCAATATTTGTTTATTAAGTCTCGGAACACATTTTTGTTCTCGTGGACCCATCATGGGTCTTGGAACGCATTTGTGGTCCTTGGGTCCCATTTTGCATCCCGAAACTTGTGTTTTGGTGCTTGATCCCTATTTTGGGTGCCCACCTTGCACCAAGTGCGCACCCGGGGCAAACCGAGCGCCTTGGTGCACCGGGGCAAGATCGAGCGTGCACCCGAGGCGCCCCGAACATGCACCAAGGTGCACTCGGCCCACATGTGAGCGCAGGTCGTTGCGCCCGAGGTGGTGTGTGGGCACCGCGTTGCAGACGGGACACTGCACGCACACGACGCCCCCTACAGGTGCACGCACGTAGGCCGGGCCGGGTGCACACCCGACGCCCTAGCAAGGTGCGCGCACCCGGGCAGGGCTCACACTTGGCGAACGGGGCGCACTTCGCGAGGGAGGGTGTGCACCTCGACGGGGGTGGGTGGCCGGGGTGGATTCGCACGTGGGTCGCGGTTTGCTAAGTACACACTGCGACAAGCTCATAACGGGTGCGATCATACCAGCGTTAGTGCACCGGATCCCATCAGAACTCCGCAGTTAAGCGCGCTTGGGCCGAAGTAGTACTGGGATGGGTGACCTCCCGGGAAGTCCCGGTGTTGCACCCTTTTTTAGTTTTTCGCCGGGCATCGCAATGCTATTTGAATAAACCTTTTGCCCGTTTGCGTTCTCGTCGGGGCCGGGCCGGGCCGGGGTGCGCTGCCCGCACTACCGCGCGCGCGGGGGGCGACACCGAGCGCGCACCCGAGGCGCCCCGAGCACACAGGCCACGGTGCAACCCGGGCGTTGTGCGCGCACCCCGGTGCGCCCGAGGTGCTGCGCGCGCACCCAGGTGAAATCGGTGTGCACCTCGGCCAGTGCGCGCTCGGTCGAGTCGCGCACGTTGGCCAAGGTGCACGGTGATGTTTCTTACTCTAAGGTTCCGCACCAGACGCCCGGGACAGGTGAGCGAAGCTGGGCGGGGCCGGGTGCGCGGCCGGGGCAGGTGCACGCAGCTGGAGAGAGCTTTGGAGCACACTTCGGAGCGCACCAATGATGCGCTCCATTCAAAAGTTTCCTGAAAAGGCAAAAAAAGTTGAGATTATAGAATTTCCCACTTGAGAGATTGTAAAAAAAAAAAATTTAAAATGAAGGAAACGCGGGTGCCAAGGTGTGCGCAGCCCAGCCAAGGTGTGCGCACCAAGGCGCCCACCCTGGCGAAGGTGCACGCAAGGTGCGCACCCGAGGCAAACCGGACAATTAACCCAACTTTCGACTTCGCGCGCACCTTGGAGCGCACTTCGGAGCGCTCCTTGGTGCGCACCAATCTTGGGCACCTCGGAGTGCACCATGGCGCCCACCAAGGTGCGCACCCGGGGCAAACCGAGCTCCGACTTCGTGCGCACCTTGGAGCGCACGAAAGGTGCGCACCATGGCGCCCACCAAGGTGCGCAGCCCAGCCAAGGCGTGCGCATCAAGGTGCGCACCCTGGCGAAGGTGCGCACCCGGGGCAAACCGAGCTCCGACTTCGTGCGCACCTTGGAGCGCACAAAAGGTGCGCAACCCAGCCAAGGTGTGCGCACCCCGGTCAAACCGAGCTCCGAATCGTGCGCACCAGAGGTGCACGCCATCGTGCGCACCTTGGAGCACACTTCGGAGCCCTCCTTGGTGCGCGCCGATGTTGCGCACCTCGGAGCGCACCCGGGGAAAACAATGCAATTAACCCGACTTTCGACTTCGTGGGCACCTCGGAGCGCTCTCGGGTTCGCACCTCGGAGCACACCGAGGTGCGCACCTTTGATGCGCTGCCTTCACCAATTTCCAGAAAAGGCAAGAAAACATTGAGAAGGTGTGCGCACCGAGGTGCCCACCCTGGCGAAGGTGCACGCGAGGTGCGCACCCGGGGCAAACCGGGCTCCGACTTCGTGCACGCCGCACCTTGGAGCACACTTCGGAGCGCTCCTTGGTGCGCACCAGGGCGCGCAACCCAGCCGAGGTGCCCACCCCGGCGAAGGTGCACGCGAGGTGCGCACCCGGGGCAAACCGGGCTCCGACTTCGTGCACGCCATGGTGCCCACCGCGGCGAAGGTGCACGCGAGGTGCGCACCCGGGGCAAACCGGGCTCCGACTTCGTGCACGCCGCACCTTGGAGCACACTTCGGAGCGCTCCTTGGTGCGCACCATGGTGCCCACCAGGGCGCGCAACCCCGCCGAAGGTGCACGCGAGGTGCGCACCCGGGGCAAACCGGGCTCCGACTTCGTGCACGCCGCACCTTGGAGCACACTTCGGAGCGCTCCTTGGTGCGCACCATGGTGCCCACCAGGGCGCGCAACCCCGCCGAAGGTGCACGCGAGGTGCGCACCCGGGGCAAACCGGGCTCCGACTTCGTGCACGCCATGGTGCGCACCGCGGCGAAGGTGCGCACCCGGGGCAAACCGGGCTCCGACTTCGTGCACGCCGCACCTTGGAGCACACTTCGGAGCGCTCCTTGGTGCGCACCAGGGCGCGCAACCCAGCCGAGGTGCCCACCCCGGCGAAGGTGCACGCGAGGTGCGTACCCGGGGCAAACCGGGCTCCGACTTCGTGCACGCCGCACCTTGGAGCACACTTCGGAGCGCTCCTTGGTGCGCACCATGGTGCCCACCAGGCCGCGCAACCCAGCCAAGGTGTGCGCACCAAGGTGCACGCGAGGTGCGCACCCGGGGCAAACCGGGGTCCGACTTCGTGCACGCCGCACCTTGGAGCACACATCGGGGCGCTCCCGGGTTCGCACCGGCGTTGCGCACCGTGGTGGGCACCTCGGAGCACACCAAGGTGGGCAGCGAGGTGCGCACCTTTGATGCGATGCCTTCACTAATTTCCATAAAAGGCAAAAAAAAAACGAGATTTTAAAATTTCCGTTTTGAAAGATAGTGAGAAAAAGGGAATGCTGGTGCCATCTTGAGCCCGCCCTGGTGCGCAGCCCAGCCAAGGTGTGCGCACCAAGGTGCCCACCCTGGCGAAGGTGCGCGCCCGGGCAATTAACCCAACTTCCAACTTCGCGCGCGCCAGGGTGGGAGCGCACCCAACAACCGGGCCTGGGAAGAGCCAATGCGAGAAACCCCACCAAACGCTCTGACAAAAAAAGAGGGGGCGCTCCAGTAACCCCGCTTCGGAGCGCACCCTGGGCAAACCCAGCCAAGGTGCCCACCCCGGCCAAGGTGCAGGCGAGGTGCGCACCCGGGGCAAACCGGGCTCCGACAACGTGCACGCCGCACCTTGGAGCACACTTCGTAGCGCTCCCGGGTGCGCACCTCAGAGCACACCAAGGTGGGCAGCGAGGTGCGCACCTTTGATGCGCTGCCTTCACTAATTTCCAGAAAAGGCAAAAAAAAAAGGAGATTTTAAAATTTCCGTTTTGAAAGATAGTGAAAAAAACGGAACGCGCGTGCCATCTTGAGCCCGCCCTGGTGCGCAGCCCAGGTAAGGTGCCCACCCTGGCAAAGGTGCGCACCCGGGCAATTAACCCTACTTCCGACTTCGTGCGCGCCAGGGTGGCAACCGGGCCTCGGAAGAGCCAATGCGAGAAACCCCACCAAACGCTCCGACAAAAAAAGAGGCGGCGCTCCAATAACCCCGCTTCGGAGCGCAGCCGGGGCAAACCCAGCCAAGGTGCCCACCCCGACGAAGGTGCACGCGAGGTGCGCACCCGGGGCAAACCGGGCTCCGACAACGTGCACGCAGCACCTTGGAGCACACTTCGAAGCACTCCCGGGTGCCCACCGGCGTTGCGCACCGTGGTGGGCAGCGAGGTGCGCACCTTTGATGCGCTGCCTTCACTAATTTCCAGAAAAAGGCAAAAAAAAATGAGATTTTAAAATTTCCGTTTTGAAAGATAGTGAAAAAAAAGGAACGCGGGTGCCATCTTGAGCCCGCCCTGGTGCGCAGCCCAGGCAAGGCATGCGCACCAAGGTGCCCACCCGAGGTGCACACCCGGGGCAAACCGGGCTCCGACTTCGTGCAGGCCGCACCTTGGAGCACACTTCGGAGCGCTCCTTGGTGCGCACCATGGTGCCCACCAGGGCGCGCAACCCAGCCAAGGTCTGCACACCAAGGTGCCCACCCCGGCGAAGGTGCACGCGAGGTGCGCACCCGGGGCAAACCGGGCTCCGACTTCGTGCACGCCATGGTGCCCACCGCGGCGAAGGTGCACGCGAGGTGCGCACCCGGGGCAAACCGGGCTCCGACTTCGTGCAC
The DNA here is from genome assembly GCF_030272615.1 of Cryptomeria japonica. Taxonomy (NCBI): domain Eukaryota; kingdom Viridiplantae; phylum Streptophyta; class Pinopsida; order Cupressales; family Cupressaceae; genus Cryptomeria; species Cryptomeria japonica. The sequence continues at coordinate 162,205 of NW_026729157.1, forward strand.
GCCGCACCTTGGAGCACACTTCGGAGCGCTCCTTGGTGCGCACCATGGTGCCCACCAGGGCGCGCAACCCAGCCAAGGTGTGCGCACCAAGGTGCACGCGAGGTGCGCACCCGGGGCAAACCGGGGTCCGACTTCGTGCACGCCGCACCTTGGAGCACACATCGGAGCGCTCCCAGGTTCGCACCAGCGTTGCGCACCTTTGATGCGCTGCCTTCACTAATTTCCAGAAAAGGCAAAAAAAAACGAGATTTTAAAATTTCCGTTCTGAAAGATAGTGAAAAAAACGGAACGCGGGT
>NW_026729158.1:0-15000 GCF_030272615.1 Cryptomeria japonica
CCTCGCGTGCACCTTCGCCGGGGTGGGCACCTTGGTGTGCAGACCTTGGCTGGGTTGCGCGCCCTGGTGGGCACCATGGTGCGCACCAAGGAGCGCTCCGAAGTGTGCTCCAAGGTGCGGCCTGCACGAAGTCGGAGCCCGGTTTGCCCCGGGTGTGCACCTCGGGTGGGCACCTTGGTGCGCATGCCTTGCCTGGGCTGCGCACCAGGGCGGGCTCAAGATGGCACCCGCGTTCCTTTTTTTTCACTATCTTTCAAACGGAAATTTTAAAATCTCATTTTTTTTTGCCTTTTTCTGGAAATTAGTGAAGGCAGCGCATCAAAGGTGCGCACCTCGCTGCCCACCACGGTGCGCAACGCCGGTGGGCACCCGGGAGTGCTTCGAAGTGTGCTCCAAGGTGCTGCGTGCACGTTGTCGGAGCCCGGTTTGCCCCGGGTGCGCACCTCGCGTGCACCTTCGTCGGGGTGGGCACCTTGGCTGGGTTTGCCCCGGCTGCGCTCCGAAGCGGGGTTATTGGAGCGCCGCCTCTTTTTTTGTCGGAGCGTTTGGTGGGGTTTCTCGCATTGGCTCTTCCGAGGCCCGGTTGCCACCCTGGCGCGCACGAAGTCGGAAGTAGGGTTAATTGCCCGGGTGCGCACCTTTGCCAGGGTGGGCACCTTACCTGGGCTGCGCACCAGGGCGGGCTCAAGATGGCACGCGCGTTCCGTTTTTTTCACTATCTTTCAAAACGGAAATTTTAAAATCTCCTTTTTTTTTTTGCCTTTTCTGGAAATTAGTGAAGGCAGCGCATCAAAGGTGCGCACCTCGCTGCCCACCTTGGTGTGCTCTGAGGTGCGCACCCCGGGAGCGCTACGAAGTGTGCTCCAAGGTGCGGCGTGCACGTTGTCGGAGCCCGGTTTGCCCCGGGTGCGCACCTCGCCTGCACCTTGGCCGGGGTGGGCACCTTGGCTGGGTTTGCCCAGGGTGCGCTCCGAAGCGGGGTTACTGGAGCGCCCCCTCTTTTTTTGTCAGAGCGTTTGGTGGGGTTTCTCGCATTGGCTCTTCCCAGGCCCGGTTGTTGGGTGCGCTCCCACCCTGGCGCGCGCGAAGTTGGAAGTTGGGTTAATTGCCCGGGCGCGCACCCTTCGCCAGGGTGGGCACCTTGGTGCGCACACCTTGGCTGGGCTGCGCACCAGGGCGGGCTCAAGATGGCACCAGCATTCCCTTTTTCTCACTATCTTTCAAAACGGAAATTTTAAAATCTCGTTTTTTTTTTGCCTTTTATGGAAATTAGTGAAGGCATCGCATCAAAGGTGCGCACCTCGCTGCCCACCTTGGTGTGCTCCGAGGTGCCCACCACGGTGCGCAACGCCGGTGCGAACCCGGGAGCGCCCCGATGTGTGCTCCAAGGTGCGGCGTGCACGAAGTCGGACCCCGGTTTGCCCCGGGTGCGCACCTCGCGTGCACCTTGGTGCGCACACCTTGGCTGGGTTGCGCGGCCTGGTGGGCACCATGGTGCGCACCAAGGAGCGCTCCGAAGTGTGCTCCAAGGTGCGGCGTGCACGAAGTCGGAGCCCGGTTTGCCCCGGGTACGCACCTCGCGTGCACCTTCGCCGGGGGTGGGCACCTCGGCTGGGTTGCGCGCCCTGGTGCGCACCAAGGAGCGCTCCGAAGTGTGCTCCAAGGTGCGGCGTGCACGAAGTCGGAGCCCGGTTTGCCCCGGGTGCGCACCTTCGCCGCGGTGCGCACCATGGCGTGCACGAAGTCGGAGCCCGGTTTGCCCCGGGTGCGCACCTCGCGTGCACCTTCGGCGGGGTTGCGCGCCCTGGTGGGCACCATGGTGCGCACCAAGGAGCGCTCCGAAGTGTGCTCCAAGGTGCGGCGTGCACGAAGTCGGAGCCCGGTTTGCCCCGGGTGCGCACCTCGCGTGCACCTTCGGCGGGGGTTGCGCGCCCTGGTGGGCACCATGGTGCGCACCAAGGAGCGCTCCGAAGTGTGCTCCAAGGTGCGGCGTGCACGAAGTCGGAGCCCGGTTTGCCCCGGGTGCGCACCTCGCGTGCACCTTCGCCGCGGTGGGCACCATGGCGTGCACGAAGTCGGAGCCCGGTTTGCCCCGGGTGCGCACCTCGCGTGCACCTTCGCCGGGGTGGGCACCTCGGCTGGGTTGCGCGCCCTGGTGCGCACCAAGGAGCGCTCCGAAGTGTGCTCCAAGGTGCGGCGTGCACGAAGTCGGAGCCCGGTTTGCCCCGGGTGCGCACCTCGCGTGCACCTTCGCCAGGGTGGGCACCTCGGTGCGCACACCTTCTCAATGTTTTCTTGCCTTTTCTGGAAATTGGTGAAGGCAGCGCATCAAAGGTGCGCACCTCGGTGTGCTCCGAGGTGCGAACCCGAGAGCGCTCCGAGGTGCCCACGAAGTCGAAAGTCGGGTTAATTGCATTGTTTTCCCCGGGTGCGCTCCGAGGTGCGCAACATCGGCGCGCACCAAGGAGGGCTCCGAAGTGTGCTCCAAGGTGCGCACGATGGCGTGCACCTCTGGTGCGCACGATTCGGAGCTCGGTTTGACCGGGGTGCGCACACCTTGGCTGGGTTGCGCACCTTTTGTGCGCTCCAAGGTGCGCACGAAGTCGGAGCTCGGTTTGCCCCCGGGGTGCGCACCTTCGCCAGGGTGCGCACCTTGATGCGCACGCCTTGGCTGGGCTGCGCACCTTGGTGGGCGCCATGGTGCGCACCTTTCGTGCGCTCCAAGGTGCGCACGAAGTCGGAGCTCGGTTTGCCCCGGGTGCGCACCTTGGTGGGCGCCATGGTGCACTCCGAGGTGCCCAAGATTGGTGCGCACCAAGGAGCGCTCCGAAGTGCGCTCCAAGGTGCGCGCGAAGTCGAAAGTTGGGTTAATTGTCCGGTTTGCCTCGGGTGCGCACCTTGCGTGCACCTTCGCCAGGGTGGGCTGGGCTGCGCACACCTTGGCACCCGCGTTTCCTTCATTTTAAATTTTTTTTTTTACAATCTCTCAAGTGGGAAATTCTATAATCTCAACTTTTTTTGCCTTTTCAGGAAACTTTTGAATGGGAGCGCATCATTGGTGCGCTCCGAAGTGTGCTCCAAAGCTCTCTCCAGCTGCGTGCACCTGCCCCGGCCGCGCACCCGGCCCCGCCCAGCTTCGCTCACCTGTCCCGGGCGTCTGGTGCGGAACCTTAGAGTAAGAAACATCACCGTGCACCTTGGCCAACGTGCGCGACTCGACCGAGCGCGCACTGGCCGAGGTGCACACCGATTTCACCTGGGTGCGCGCGCAGCACCTCGGGCGCACCGGGGTGCGCGCACAACGCCCGGGTTGCACCGTGGCCTGTGTGCTCGGGGCGCCTCGGGTGCGCGCTCGGTGTCGCCCCCGCGCGCGCGGTAGTGCGGGCAGCGCACCCCGGCCCGGCCCGGCCCCGACGATGAACGCAAACGGGCAAAAGGTTTATTCAAATAGCATTGCGACGCCCGGCGAAAAACTAAAAAAGGGTGCAACACCGGGACTTCCCGGGAGGTCACCCATCCCAGTACTACTCCGGCCCAAGCGCGCTTAACTGCGGAGTTCTGATGGGATCCGGTGCACTAACGCTGGTATGATCGCACCCGTTATGAGCTTGTCGCAGTGTGTACTTAGCAAACCGCGACCCACGTGCGAATCCACCCCGGCCACCCACCCCCGTCGAGGTGCACACCCTCCCTCGCGAAGTGCGCCCCGTTCGCCAAGTGTGAGCCCTGCCCGGGTGCGCGCACCTTGCTAGGGCGTCGGGTGTGCACCCGGCCCGGCCTACGTGCGTGCACCTGGAGGGGGGCGTCGTGTGCGTGCAGTGTCCCGTCTGCAACGCGGTGCCCACACACCACCTCGGGCGCAACGACCTGCGCTCACATGTGGGCCGAGTGCACCTTGGTGCATGTTCGGGGCGCCTCGGGTGCACGCTCGATCTTGCCCCGGTGCACCAAGGCGCTCGGTTTGCCCCGGGTGCGCACTTGGTGCAAGGTGGGCACCCAAAATAGGGATCAAGCACCAAAACACAAGTTTCGGGATGCAAAATGGGACCCAAGGACCACAAATGCGTTCCAAGACCCATGATGGGTCCACGAGAACAAAAATGTGTTCCGAGACTTAATAAACAAATATTGGGTTTTAGGAGAAGAAACATGCTCTGATGCCCAAAACGAGAATCGACCCCGAAAAGGCCACAGGCCAAAAGTGGGATGCGAGACAAAAAAAAATGGGACCCGAGGACCAAAATTGGGTTCCCAGGTCGAAGACAGGGCAACCGGACAAGAAACGACCTCTAAGGCTCGAAATGAGTCCCGACGACTAAAACTTGACAAGAAGCACCCATCAGGCACCCAACTCGACACCCATGGGATGCCGACCCACCCGGGCTTCCACCTAGCACACCTTGGCACCCACCCACCCTCGCACCCAACCTCGCACCCAACTTAGCACCTTTGAACCCACATTGGCACTCACCCTGACCCTGGCACCTTGGAACCCACATTGGCACTCACCTTGACCCTGGCACCCACCTTTGCACTCACCTTGGGACCCACCCTGGCTCCCACCTCGGCACCCACCCAGACACCCACCTTGGTTCCTTGGCACCCACCTTGGATCCTTGGCACCCACCCCGACACCCACCTTGGCACGCAACTTGGCTACTTGCCACCCACCTTGGCTCCTTGACGCCCACCCCGACAACCACCCCGTGACCTACCCTGGCTAGGGTTGGTGCACACCCACCCTGGTGCCCACCTTGGCACCCACCCTATGACCCACCTTGGCACGCACCTTAGTACCCACCCCGTTACCCACCCTAGGACCCACCCCGTGACCCACCTTGGCCAGGGTGGGTGCACCCACCCTGGTGCCCACCTTGGCACCCACCCATCCTAGCACCCAGCCTGTGACCGGGCTTGGAACCCAACCTTGCACCCGCACCCGTCTTGGCCAGTGTGGGTGCGCACCCATCCTGGCACCCACGTTGTGACACACCCTTTAACCCACGCACCCTAGCACCCACGTTGGCACCCACCTTGGAACCCAACCTAGCAACTTGGCACCCACCCCGTGACCCACCTTGGCATCCACCATAGCAGTCGCCGACTTGGCACCCACCTCGGCACCCACCTTGACACTTGTGGACCCACCTTGCCACTCACCCTAGCATCGACCCATCCTAGCACCCACCCTGGCACCTTTGCACCCTAGCACTCACCCATCCTAGCACCTAACCTGTGACCCACCTTGACACTCACCCTCGCACCCACCTTGGAACCCAACCTAGCACCCACCCACCCTGACACCAACCCTAGCACCTACCCACCCTTGCACCCACCCTGTGACCCATCTTGGCACCCACCCATCCTACCACTCAACCTATCACCCACCTTCTCACCCACCTTGGCATCCACCTTAGCACCCACCCACACTGGCACCTTGGCACCCACCTCGGGCAAGGTGGGTGCACACCCACCCTGGCACCCAATTTAGAACCCACCGAGCATGTTACCCACCTTGGCACCCACATTGCAGCCCACCCTAGTACCCACCCTATGACCCACATTGGCATCCACACCCTAGCACCCAGGCACCTCGACACCCGCCTTGACACCCACCCTAGCACTGAACCTGTGACCCACCTTGGAACTCACCCTAGAACCCACCCACCCTGTGAACCACCTTGGCATCCACCTTAGCACCCACCCACCTTGGCACCCACTCTAGCACTCACCCATCCTAACACCCAACTTGTTACCCACCTTGGCACCCGCCCTCGCGTCCACCTTGAAACCCACCCTAGCACCCACCCACGCAGGAGCCCACCTTGGCACCCAACCTAACACCCACGCATCCTGGCACCCAACTTGTGACCCACCTTGGAACCCACCCTAGTACCCACCTTTGAACCCACTATATCACCAACCCACCTTGGCACCCACCCTATGACCCTCTTTGGAATCCACCCTAGCACGCACCCACCCTGGCACCCACCATGGAGCGCACCCTAGCACCCACCCACCTCGGCACGCACCTCAACACCCACCTTGGTGTGCGCACTGCGCCAACCTCTCAAAGACCCTATGTGGTGCGCTCCAAAGTGTACACCTTTGGTGCGCTCCAAGGTGCGCACCTTTGGTGCACACCGAGGTGCACACCAAAGTGTGCACCGAGGTGAGCACCAAAGTGCACTCCAGGGTGCACACCAAGGCGTGCACCTTTGGTGCGGTCAATGCAAACGAATTCGGAAGTTGGGGTCGATGTCCTAATCGCTGCTGCAGACTACACGTATGAGAATCGGACAAATAGCTTTATATAGGGGAGGTGTTGCGTTTGATGGGTCGACTCCCCTGGTTGTGTGCACTGCACCAACTTCAAAGACCCTGTCTTGTTTAAGAAGTCAAAAGTTGGGGTGGATGTCCTAATCATTGCTGCAGTCTACGCATGTATGAGAATCAGACAAATAGCTTATATAGGGGAGGTGTTGCATTCGGTGGGTTGACTCCCCTGGTTGTGCGCACTGCGCCAACCTCAAAGACCCCGCATAGCAGAAGAAGTCGGAAGTCGGATTTTGGTGAGCACCAAGGCGTGCACCTTTGGTGCGGTCAACGCAGACGAATTCAGAAGTTGGGGTGGATGTCCTAATCGTTGTTGCAGGCTACACATGTATGAGAATCAGACAAATAGCTTATATAGGGGAGGTGTTGGGTTTGATGGGTCAACTCCCTTGGTTGTGCGCATTACGCCAACCTCAAAGACCTTGTTTTCGTTAAGAAGTCAAAAGTTGGGGTCAATGTCCTAATGGCTCCTGCAGGCTACACATGTATGAGAATCGGACAAATAGCTTATATAGGGGAGGTGTTGGGTTTGATGGGTCGACTCCCCTGGTTGTGCGCATTACGTCAACCTCAAAGACCTTGTTTTCGTTAAGAAGTCAAAAGTTGGGGTCGATGTCCTAATTGCTCCTGTAGACTACACATGTATGAGAATCAGACAAATAGCTTATATAGGGGAGGTGTTGGGTTTGATGGGTTGACTCCCCTAGTTGTTCGCATTACACCAACCTCAAAGACCTTGTTTTCGTTTAGAAGCCGAAAGTTGGGGTCGATGTCCTAATTGCTCCTGCAGGCTACGCATGTATGAGAATCAGACAAATAGCTTATATAGGGGAGGTGTTGGGTTTGATGGGTCGACTCCCCTGGTTGTGCGCATTGCGCCAACCTCAAAGACCCTGCATTGCGGATGAAGTCGAAAGTCAGAGTTTGGTGTGCTACAAGGTGTGGTCGAAGGTGCTCACCTAGGTGTGCACCTTTGGAGCACAGGAAAAGTGCCCTCCAAAAGTGCGCACCTTTGGAGTGCACAAAAGTGCCCTCCAAAAGTGCGCACCTTTGGAGCGCAGAAAAGTGCCCTCCAAAAAGTGCCCTCCAAAAGTGCGCACCTTTGGAGCGCAGAAAAGTGCCCTCCAAAAAGTGCCCTCCAAAAGTGCGCACCTTTGGAGCGCAGAAAAGTGCCCTCCAAAAAGTGCCCTCCAAAAGTGCGCACCTTTGGAGCGCAGAAAAGTGCCCTCCAAAAGTGCGCACCTTTGGAGCGCAGAAAAGTGCCCTCCAAAAAGTGCCCTCCAAAAGTGCGCACCTTTGGAGCGCAGAAAAGTGCCCTCCAAAAAGTGCCCTCCAAAAGTGCGCACCTTTGGAGCGCAGAAAAGTGCCCTCCAAAAAGTGCCCTCCAAAAGTGCGCACCTTTGGAGCGCAGAAAAGTGCCCTCCAAAAGTGCGCACCTTTGGAGCGCAGAAAAGTGCCCTCCAAAAAGTGCCCTCCAAAAGTGCGCACCTTTGGAGCGCAGAAAAGTGCCCTCCAAAAGTGCGCACCTTTGGAGCGCACAAAAGTGCCCTCCAAAAGTGCGCACTTTTGGTGCGCACCAAGGCGCTGGTTCGGTCGTTGCAGGCGAGTTCGGAAGTTGGGGTCGATGTCCTGAGCGGAGGTGCAAACTACACAGGTGTCGGAATCGGACAAATAGCTTATATAGGGGAGGTGTATGCTTCGATGGGTCGACTCCCCAGGTTGAGCGCACCGCGCCAACCTCAAAGACCCTACGGTATGGATGAAGTCGGAAGTTGGGTCCGATGACCAATTCGATTAGTAGGTATGCTCATGAGGTCGGAATTTGGGTCCGATGACCTGCCATGTGCAGGAAGGCGAATGTTGACACTGTGCGTTGCAAGGTGCACACCAAGGCGCTGGTGCGGTCTTTTTAGTCGAGTTCGGAAGTTGGGGTCGATGTCCTGATCGGAGGTGCAAGCTACACAGGTGTGGGAATCGGACAAATAGCTTATATAGGGGAGGTGTATGCTTCGTTGGGTCGACTCCCCGGGTTGAGCGCACCGCGCCAACCTCAAAGACCCTACGGTATGGATGAAGTCGGAAGTTGGGTCCGATGACCGATTCGATATGTAGGCATACTCGCGAGGTCGGAATTTGGGTCCGATGACCTGCCACGTGCAGGAAGGCGAATGTTGGCACTGTGCGTTGCAAGGTGCGCACCAAGGCGCTGGTTCGGTCGTTGGAGGCGAGTTCGGAAGTTGGGGTCGATGTCTTGATCGGAGGTGCAAACTACACAGGTGTGGGAATCGGACAAATAGCTTATATAGGGGAGGTGTATGCTTCGTTGGGTCGACTCCCCGGGTTGAGCGCACCGCGCCAACCTCAAAGACCCTACGGTATGGATGAAGTCGGAAGTTGGGTCCGATGACCGATTCGATATGTAGGCATACTCGCGAGGTCGGAATTTGGGTCCGATGACCTGCCATGTGCAGGAAGGCGAATGTTGGGACTGTGCGTCGCAAGGTGCGCACCAAGGCGCTGGTGCCGTCGTTGCAGTCGAGTTCGGAAGTTGGGGTCGATGTCCTGGTCAGAGGTGCAAACTACACAGGTGTGGGAATCGGACAAATAGCTTATATAGGGGAGGTGTATGCTTCGATGGGTCGACTCCCTGGGTTGAGCGCACCGCGCCAACCTCAAAGACCCTACAGTATGGATGAAGTCGAAAGTTGGGTCCGATGACCGATTCGATACGTAGGCATATTGGCGAGGTCTGAATTTGTGTCCGATGACCTGCCATGCGCAGGAAGGCGGAATTTGGGTCCGATGACCGAGTTGATGGCGTGCCATGCGCAGAAAGGCGGAATTTGGGTCCGATGACCGAGTTGATGTTGATGGCCCGCCATGCACAGGAAGGCGGAATTTGGGTCCGATGACCGATTTGAAGGCGTGCCATACGCAAAAAGGCGGAGTTTGGGTCCGATGACCGAGTTGATATTGATGGCCCGCCATGCGCAGGAAGGCGGAATTTGGGTCCGATGACCTGACATACGCATGGAGTCCGACTCGGGGGCCGATGTTCGATTCGATGACTTGCATTGTGGGTAAAGTCGGAAGTTGTGGTCTTTGACCCGATTCGATGACCAGACTTCGGCTGCTTGAGAATCGGACAAATAACTTATATAGGGGAGGTAGTGTTCTCGAGCATCCTCCCCCCGTGCCCGTTTATGTCGATTGATGCTGGTGCTCGACTGGTTGGAGCGCTCGGATGCAAAAATCTTGCACCAGGATTTATCGATTGTGATGGACACGGCAAGTCTCCTGATTGCTATGCAGGAGCTCATCGTGAATCTCTATGCGGCCTTGGTATGGACTCGACCTGCGGAATGGTTCGGCAATGGTAGTCGCTCCAACACGTCCTTGCAATGGCCACAGAGGTGATTCGACTAGAGCTCCAGTCTAGCTTTTGGGTTGCTTGGCGGACTGGTATAGCCGCGATCGAGTTCCGGCCATGAACGTTTTAGATAGCTCTTGGGCTTTCTGGGACGGAAGTCGGAAGTTTGGGCTGTTGTCCGATTTGATGACCATTCTTCGGATGTGTGAGAATCGGACAAATAACTTATATAGGGGACTGTGTTGTCTCACGCAGCCCCCTCCGTGCCCCTCTATCTCGACCGATGTTGGTGCTTGAAAGGGTTGGGATCGCTCGGATTTATAAACGTGCACCACCATTTGTCGAGTGTGAGGGACGCGGCAGGTCTCCTAAATGCTATGCGGGCGCTCTCTGAGAATCTCTATCCGGCCTCGACACAGACTAGTCTTGCTGAATGGTTTGGCACTGGTAGTCGATCCAACACGTCGTTGTTGTGGCCGCCTAGGCGATTCGATTCGAGCCCCCGTCTAGCTTTTGGGTTGCTTGGCGGATTTTGCCCTATCCGCAAGTGAGCTCGGTCCCTAAACGTTCGAGAAACCCGATTGCTATGCGCCGACTCTCTTTCTTGCGAGCCTCCATCTAGCTTTTGGGTCTCTACGGAACGGAAGTCGGAATCTGGGACCGTTGTTTGATTCGACGAGGCAGACTACGGTTGTGCGAGAATCGGACAAATAACTTATATAGGGGAGGTGTTGACTGGAGCATTCTCCCCCGTGCCCCTCTAACTCGACCAATGCTGGCGCTCGAACGGTGGTAGCGCTCGGATTTTCATTGAGCGCCAGCATTGGTCGATTTAGAGGGGCATGCGAGATTCCCGAATGCTATGCGAGGGCTCTAACGGAAATGTCTATTGGTTTCGGTATGGATGCAATTGCGAGTGGTTCGGCAAAGGTAGTCGTTCCGATGCGTCCATGTCGTGGCCAAATCGATAATTCGATTTGAGCCCTCGTATAGCATTTGGGTCTCTCGATGTGATTCCGCATTCCAGTCCCTTTGGGCACTGCTTGAGCCGCATCCCAGGGGGTTCCCTTCCCAATAATCTGCCTCGCAACCCGATTGCTATGCGGTGAGGCTCCTCGGCCGCCTCGGAACTATCTGTGTATCAGACGCATCGCGGGATAAGGGGTTGGCAACGGTAGTCGCCCCAAGCGCGTCCGATGCTTGGACCATTCCGAGGCGGCCCTGAAGCCTCTTCCGTCTAGCCGTTGGGTCCTTCTCGCCGCATCCCTCGCCTCGCACCCCGATTGCTATGCGGTGAGGCTCCTCGGCCGCCTCGGAACTATCTGTGTATCGGACGCGTCGCGGGATAAGGGGTTGTCACTGGTAGTCGCCCCAAGCGCGTCCGATGCTTGGACCATTCCGAGGCGGCCCTGAAGCCTCTTCCGTCTAGCCGTTGGGTCCTTCTCGCCGCATCCCTCGCCTCGCACCCCGATTGCTATGCGGTGAGGCTCCTCGGCCGCCTCGGAACTATCTGTGTATCGGACGCGTCGCGGGATAAGGGGTTGTCATTGGTAGTCGCCCCAAGCGCGTCCGATGCTTGGACCATTCCGAGGCGGCCCTGAAGCCTCTTCCGTCTAGCCGTTGGGTCCTTCTCGCCGCATCCCTCGCCTCGCACCCCGATTGCTATGCGGTGAGGCTCCTCGGCCGCCTCGGAACTATCTGTGTATCGGACGCGTCGCGGGATAAGGGGTTGTCACTGGTAGTCGCCCCAAGCGCGTCCGATGCTTGGACCATTCCGAGGCGGCCCTGAAGCCTCTTCCGTCTAGCCGTTGGGTCCTTCTCGCCGCATCCCTCGCCTCGCACCCCGATTGCTATGCGGTGAGGCTCCTCGGCCGCCTCGGAACTATCTGTGTATCGGACGCGTCGCGGGATAAGGGGTTGTCACTGGTAGTCGCCCCAAGCGCGTTCGATGCTTGGACCATTCCGAGGCGGCCCTGAAGCCTCTTCCGTCTAGCCGTTGGGTCCTTCTCGCCGCATCCCTCGCCTCGCACCCCGATTGCTATGCGGTGAGGCTCCTCGGCCGCCTTGGAACTATCTGTGTATCGGACGCGTCGCGGGATAAGGGGTTGTCACTGGTAGTCGCCCCAAGCGCGTCCGATGCTTAGACCATTCCGAGGCGGACCCGAAGCCTCTTCCGTCTAGCCGTTGGGTCCTTCTCGCCGCATCCTTCGCCTCGCACCCCGATTGCTATGCGGTGAGGCTCCTCGGCCGCCTCGGAACTATCTGTGTATCGGACGCGTCGCGGGATAAGGGGTTGTCACTGGTAGTCGCCCCAAGCGCGTCCGATGCTTGGACCATTCCGAGGCGGACCCGAAGCCTCTTCCGTCTAGCCGTTGGGTCCTTCTCGCCGCATCCCTCGCCTCGCACCCCGATTGCTATGCGGTGAGGCTCCTCGGCCGCCTTGGAACTATCTGTGTATCGGACGCGTCGCGGGATAAGGGGTTGTCACTGGTAGTCGCCCCAAGCGCGTCCGATGCTTGGACCATTCCGAGGCGGACCCGAAGCCTCTTCCGTCTAGCCGTTGGGTCCTTCTCGCCGCATCCCTCGCCTCGCACCCCGATTGCTATGCGGTGAGGCTCCTCGGCCGCCTTGGAACTATCTGTGTATCGGACGCGTCGCGGGATAAGGGGTTGTCACTGGTAGTCGCCCCAAGCGCGTCCGATGCTTGGACCATTCCGAGGCGGACCCGAAGCCTCTTCCGTCTAGCCGTTGGGTCCTTCTCGCCGCATCCCTCGCCTCGCACCCCGATTGCTATGCGGTGAGGCTCCTCGGCCGCCTTGGAACTATCTGTGTATCGGACGCGTCGCGGGATAAGGGGTTGTCACTGGTAGTCGCCCCAAGCGCGTCCGATGCTTGGACCATTCCGAGGCGGCCCCGAAGCCTCTTCCGTGTAGCCGTTGGGTCCTTCTCGCCGCATCCCTCGCCTCGCACCCCGATTGCTATGCGGTGAGGCTCCTCGGCCGCCTTGGAACTATCTGTGTATCGGACGCGTCGCGGGATAAGGGGTTGTCACTGGTAGTCGCCCCAAGCGCGTCCGATGCTTGGACCATTCCGAGGCGGCCCCGAAGCCTCTTCCGTGTAGCCGTTGGGTCCTTCTCGCCGCATCCCTCGCCTCGCACCCCGATTGCTATGCGGTGAGGCTCCTCGGCCGCCTTGGAACTATCTGTGTATCGGACGCGTCGCGGGATAAGGGGTTGTCACTGGTAGTCGCCCCAAGCGCGTCCGATGCTTGGACCATTCCGAGGCGGACCTGAAGCCTCTTCCCTCTAGCCGTTGGGGCTTTCTCGCCGCATCCCTCGCCTCGCACCCTGATTGCTATGCTGTGAGGCTCCTCGGCCGCCTTGGAACTATCTGTGTATCGGACGCATCGCGGGATAAGGGGTTGGCAGTGGTAGTCGCCCCAAGCGCATCCGATGCTTGGACCATTCCGAGGCGGCCCTGCAGCCTCTTCCGTCTAGCCGTTGGGGCCATCTCGCCGCATCCCCCACCTCGCACCACGATTGCTATGCGGTGAGGCTCCTTGGCCGCCTCGGAACTATCTGTGTATCGGACGCATCGCGGGATAAGGGGTTGTCACTGGTAGTCGCCCCAAGCGCGTCCGATGCTTGGACTATTCCGAGGCGGCCCTGCAGCCTCTTCCGTCTAGCCGTTGGGGCCATCTCGCTGCATCCCCCACCTCCTCGGCCGCCTCGGAACTATCTGTGTATCGGACGCATCGCGGGATAAGGGGTTGGCAGTGGTAGTCGCCCCAAGCGCGTCCGATGCTTGGACTATTCCGAGGCAGCCCTGCAGCCTCTTCCGTCTAGCCTTTGGGGCCATCTCGCCGCATCCCTCGCCTCGCACCCCGATTGCTATGCGGTGAGGCTCCTCGGCCGCCTGGGAACTATCTTCGTATCGGACGCATCGCGGGATAAGGGGTTGTCACTGGTAGTCGCCCCAAGCGCGTCCGATGCTTGGACTATTCCGAGGCGGCCCTGTGGCCTCTTCCGTCTAGCCGTTGGGGCCATCTCGCCGCATCCCCCACCTCGCACCCCGATTGCTATGCGGTGAGGCTCTTCGGCCGCCTTGGAACTATCTTCGTATCGGACGCATTGCGGGATAAGGGGTTGTCACTGGTAGTGGCCCCAAGCGCGTCCGATGCTTGGACTATTCCGAGGCGGCCCTGCAGCCTCTTCCGTCTAGCCGTTGGGGCCATCTCGCCGCATCCCCCACCTCGCACCCCGATTGCTATGCGGTGAGGCTCCTCGGCCGCCTTGGAACTATCTTCGTATCGGACGCATCGCGGGATAAGGGGTTGTCACTGGTAGTCGCCCCAAGCGCGTCCGATGCTTGGACTATTCCGACGCGGCCCTGTGGCCTCTTCCGTCTAGCCGTTGGGGCCATCTCGCCGCATCCCCCACCTCGCACCCCGATTGCTATGCGGTGAGGCTCCTCGGCCGCCTTGGAACCATCTTCGTATCGGACGCATCGCGGGATAGGGGGCTGTCACTGGTAGTCGCCCCAAGCGTGTCCGATGCTTGGACCATTCCTAGGCGGCCCTGAAGCCTCTTCCGTCTAGCCGTTGGGGCCTTCCCGCCCCATCCCTCGCCTCGCACCCCCGATTGCTATGCGGTGAGGCTCCTCGGCCGCCTTGGAACCATCTGTGTATCGGACGCATCGCGGGATAAGGGGTTGGCACTGGCAGTCGCCCCAAGCGCGTCCGATGCTTGGACCATTCCGAGGTGGCCCTGAAGCCTCTTCCGTCTAGCCGTTGGGGCCTTCCCGCCCCATCCCTCGCCTCGCACCCCGATTGATATGCGGTGAGGCTCCTCGGCCGCCTTGGAACTATCTGTGTATCGGACGCATCGCGGGATAAGGGGTTGGCACTGGTAGTCGTCCCAATCGCATCCGATGCTTGGACCATTCCGAGGCGGCCCTGCAGCCTCTTCCGTTTAGCCGTCGGGGCCTTCCCGCCGCATCCCTCGCCTCGCATCCCGATTCCTATGCGGTGAGTCTTCTCGGCCGCCGCGGAACTATACCTGTTATTGCTACTGCATCCTTCGGCTGGTAACCTCCTCTGCCGCCTTGGAACGTTCTCTTTGTCGGACGCGTCGCGGGATAAGGGGTTGGCACTGGTAGTCGCCCCAAGCGCGCCCGATGCATAGACCGCTCCGAGTCGACCTTGCTTTCAGCCTCTCACATGCATAGACCTCTCTGAGTCGACCCTGCAGCCTCTCACGTTTAGCCTTTGGAATCTCGCCTCACAACATGATTGC